>NW_026862308.1:0-33566 GCF_026571515.1 Ruditapes philippinarum | reverse complement strand
AAAAAATGTTACAGACGACACTACAACATGTCGCTCAAACGCTTGTTAAATTTCAAATGAGTAAAGTTGCAAGCGCTTGAAGTATATAGATGTTTAAGCGCGTGGTCAAATTAAGAGGAGATAGCCGCAGGTTATTGTTTATGTTTATTGTGTCGTACTATCTAATAAAGCCAATTATTAAACATATTAGAAGCGCACTGCCTTCTTATGTACTGTAATTAGTTTTTTACACTTTAAATTGAGTAGATACTTAATAGAAAAAAGAAACAAAATATGTGCGAAAATTCTACTTTAAAAATAAACGTCGGTCTCTTTTGTATGTCTTTGATATCTTAAGATTTGCCGTTAAACCACGACACCTGCTGGGCAGTCGTTTCCACGGTCACTGATGAAACCGTATGTCATTTCCACGGTCACGAATGAAATTTCAACTTTAAACGTCGGCCTATTGTGTATTTCTTTGATATCTTAGACAGTAAGACAGTAAGACAAACTTTATTTATAGTCGGTTATGATTAACAGTACAAAACATAAGCTTTAAGCTTGTATCCGACATGAACAAAATATAGAAAATAATAATAAGAAACAAAGAAACTTAAGTGAAACCGCCACTCAGCGGGGTGCCATTTCCACGGTAGATTCAGCGGGAAGTCATTTCCACGGTCACGAATGAAGCCGAGATTCCGCGGGAGAGCCGGCAACTATAAGTATAATTATATCTATTCAAGCACACTCGCAAGTGACTGAACCTACGAATCTGGGACATTTGCCACCAGGACATTTGCATCATTGGACATGCTTACTGTATGTCAAATGCTGTCATAGGCCAGGTATATATATATATATACACACACTTAACAAAAGTTCTAACCGATCACTTTTTAAATTTTGATTATTTTATAACGGGTCCATAGATCCTTATAAAATTTTGCAGATGTGATTTTTGTATCATTTTCTACCGATTTGTGGAAAGAAAAATAATTTATTACGGTTCCATGCACTCACGCGGGAGACAGGGCGCGGTTTACACATTTTGGCACGAAATGTTCGTGCAGAGCGTGGTGAGTATTAAATTTTACATTGCATAAATCCTTGTTAATTTTATAAGATAGATAGATAGTTTTATTTCAATCATATTAGGCTTAAAAGCCCACGATGACATGATAACAGCATAATACTAGACAACGAACAGTGCATATACATATGAAATACATAACATAGCATGATGATAATATCGGAGAAGATCATAACGACAAACTCTTCAAGTATAAATACATTAATGTTGTGTTTAACTTACATAAATATGTAAAGTTATCATTTGATATAAATGTAATCCAAAACATATATATTTGATAAATGTTTAAAGTTTTAAACCTATGTGAAATTATATACATTCATCAAATAATAGGTTATATACATACATGTACTGAATATATCCACGATTCTTGCCACATTCTAAGACAAGAAACATAGAATATAATGGATGCATATTTAATTCGTTTGTAATGGTTATAACATAAATATATCGGCCTTACCGAAAAGAAATTGCAAGACTGATAATATGTTATAAATTAACAATCATGTTCAAAATGACTTATTGTCATTAATATGTTCGTTTTACATAATTTATATACGTTTATTTAAGATGAGATATTTCAACAAAATGAGCACATCTCATACAATGAAATAAATATGCATACTACACAATGTATTATTAACATTATTCATGTGTCATAGCTCTTTCGCCATAGAGACAAAAGAAAATTTATAATGTATCAAAAGTAACCCTAGAATATATTCATCTTTTGAAAGCATATATATCACTTAAATTAATATAGTATGCATAGTTTATAGAAAAAAGACAATTTACTTAACAGTATACTTAGACACTAACTTATATTAATGACTACATGAGATTGTTTCAACTAACGGTGAAAAAAACATAAAACATGGCACGAATGTCGATGCAGGATCGTGCCGTACCAGTTAGAATGTTGAATGCTGGAGCCTCTATCAGACAGGTGAGTGGCTGTTCATAAAAATATTTTTTTTAAAAATATCGATAAAGTATTATTTAAATAGAAAATGTTATAATTTTATTATTCTCAATGTGTTCATTCTCTTCGAAATAAAATAAAAGTCGGATCTATTGGTATTATAAGCGAAAACTCAGGGTGATCGGTTAGAACTTTTGTTCAGTGTATTCGTACAAGTTTACGCTTATGTGTCAATAGTCAAAGTGCGGGGCTATCTGTTACTTTTACCACATGAAGTATGACTTTTATCAGCATGAAATATCAGGTGGTAAATATTGTAATCTTAGCATAAATTCGATCATTCGTGTCTTGTTTTTTTTTAGGTTTTGCGTGTAATTTAATAACTAAAGAAATTCCTTCTGTATAAGAAGTAAGAATACATAATTATGTAGACAAAAATTATCATTGCGTAGTAATTTTGTAAAAGTAGGCCTGTTGGAACTATTTGCAAATGCGTATGCCCGAAATGATGAATGAATGAGCTTAGGTTTCGGCCGGATGTGTTAATATTGTAATCTTAGCATAAATTCGATCATTCGTGTCTTGTTTTTTTTAGGTTTTGCGTGTAATTTAATAACTAGAGAAATTCGGTTGTACAGAATGTGAAATAAAGAAATAAGAATACATAATTATCTAGACAAAACAATTATCATTGCGGAGTAGTTTTGTAAAAGTATGCCTGTTGGAACTATTTGCAAATGCGTATGCTGATATGAATGAATGAGCTTAGGTTTCGGCAGGATGCCTGGCACGTAACGGGATGCCTGACACGTAACGACAGACAGATAAGGTTCACGATCTCGCAAACAAGAAAAAAAGAAAAAGAAAAGAAAAGAAGAAGCAACAAACGAATACCATGGTTTAGAGATAAATCGCTAGGCAACAAAAAGCATTGATAATGAAATGAAAGCACTATGATTTAAACACCAATTACTGTATTAAACTTTATATATCGTTCGTTTTAATTGAATGAAATTATTCGCTAATACTTGAACAAAATAATTATTTTATGTCCAAGAGTTATAAAAGTAAACCTTTATGATAACATAAATAGATAATAGAAATAAATCTTTGCATATGAAATAGAAATATGGTTAGAAACAAATAAAAAAATGTCTTACAGTATCTGTCAAACAATCCAACTTATCACAGACACTATTTAAAACATTTTAAGAATGTTATTTTAATCATTTAACTAATATAAAATATCGGCGGTAAAGTCAGTCAAACATACACGATAAAATCTAAGGTCGGAGTACTATTGTAACGCTTTTTGGCACATCATTCTGATCAAAGATATTTATTAACAGTTAATTAGGTATCGCTGATTAATTCGTTCGGTTATCTTTGTTTAATAAAATGTAACACTATTGTTTCCTAAATCTTTTTTTTTTTATAAAAAGTTTATACAAATATTTTAAGTTAGTTTATAAATTTGATATACGTGTCACGGAGAAATACACTTCAATGTAATTTTTTTGCTCTGGTCAGCAAACACATTATAGAGAGATAACAGAATGCAATATGTCTGTCTGTTCGTCTGTCTGTGTGTGTATGTATGTATCGATGCATGCATGCCTGCCTGTTCGTGCGTGCGTGCGTGCTTACACGTACGTACGTTTGTATTCTAGGCTTAATGAGGGTGCATTCGCTGAGAGTACGGACGGTGACCCCCGGACGTATCACCATTCATGTCCTTAAAGGTGATTATCTACCAAAAGTTTACCTATAAATTTTGAATTTAGTTATTTACTGAATGATGCAATAAATATGATAAACAAGAGCAACAAGGAAAGGCGGCGTTCAATGAACGCAATCCCCACACGACCCAGCAACAAGAACCAGCGACAAGAAGTCCAGGAGGACCCCAAACAAAAATAGGACAGGGTGTAAGGGAGAGCACGGACAGGCTTATTACTAAAATGTTACATAAGAAATAATAGTCACCGACAAAGAAATCAAAATAAAAGAAAATAAATAAATAATTGATTAATAGGCTCACTAAGCAAAAGGGTACGGTGAAGGGGGATAGGAAATTCTGGGGCGAAATAAAGAAACAAAACTAGGGGCAAAAGGGAAGCTACTTACCGTCGACGAGAAAACAAGGGACACAAACAAAAAGTGTCACCAAAACAGTAAAAAACAACAAGACATGCATCTGAGGAACACGGAAGTTTTTCACTTTTATATAAGAACCCAACATTATCATTCCTGTTGTCAGTACTGGTTGGGGACCACCAAAACCGGACAACCACCAAACCCGGACGGCCCCGAAAATGCTAATTTAGTATTTTCTTTGTTCAGTGGTTGTCAGTCACTTTTTCATCAACAATAAATGCATGTTTCTTCTAAAATTAAGTAAATAAATTTATTTCAACCTCCGTAAATGGTAATATTTTAGTGTCTATATCAAGAATGTTGACGTTAAAATTTGGGGGGGGGGGGGGGGCAAGAAAGCAATGCCAGACCTCATATAATCATTTGCAGAGTAAACAATAGAATATCCAAAACTTTAGCATTTGTTGCTGAAATATTGTATACCATGTTAAAAATAAAAACACCCAAGCTTTTATGTGAATTTAATCACGTCATGTACATATCTGTCCGGACACATGGTACTGTAGTGAAGACAATTTAGGTAATTTGATACCCTCCTTGTCGAGCCTCAGATATAAGTGTCAATACAATCAGAAATAAACAAACTAGTTTGTTAGTTAGGAGAAGAACCTAGCTGAACTGTCATTATTTTTTATCTCTAGGTTAAAAATTATGAAATCTGTACGGAAAAATGCTCAAAAAGTGTCCGGTTGATGGTCCCCGACCAGTATTGGAAACCATTGTAGCAGTCTTAAATATGTACTGCAAATATTTTGTACATATTACATTCAATCATTAAAAGATATGCATTCACTTCTTATTGAAAAATTTGACTTAGACTTTATACAAAATAAATTTTATTACCTTATTATGCTTTTTGGAACTTACAAAATTGAAAAATCTTAATCTAAGCATCATATTTATGATATAAAACCAAAAAAAAATTGTGTTAAAGGATCTTAAAAATGTGGCTGACATCAGGAAGTCAAAATACCGGTATCTTATTATTTTTTCACTACTAACGTTACAGTTCCCTGTGTCATATCTGAAACTTGATCAGTTTAATGTAACAAAAAAAAACCCCAACTTAATTGTACGACCGATATTTAAAACTTCATCATTTTATGCTCCCGGAGGGAGACATATTAAAATCGCACCGTCTGTCTGTCTGTCCGTCTGTGCGTCCCCACTTCATTCGTGTTCGGACTGTAACTTTGTCATACATTGAGGGATTTTGGAATAACTTTGTCATGCTTCAAAGGATTTTACTCTAACTTGGCTTTAATGTCTACCACATCAAGACGATGTGTCGCGTCCAAGAATCATGTCCCTACCTCAAAGGTCAAGGACACACTAACATTTTGAAGTTTCACTTCATCACAATAAGAGTTTAAAGGTATACACATTTGTGTCCGGACTGTAATTTTGTCATGCATCGAAGGATTTATGAATAATTTGGCATAAAGATCTATCACATCAAGACAATGTGTCACGTCCAAGAATTATGTCCCTACCTCAAAGGTCAATGTCACACTACCATTTTGAAGTTCACTCTTTCACAATTAGAGTTAAAAGGTACACACAATCGTGTCCGGGCTGTAACTTTATCATGCTTCAAAGGATTTAACTATAACTTGGCTTAAATGTCTACCACACCAAGACGATGTGTCGCGTCCAAGAATCACGTCCCTACCTCAAAGGTCAAGGACACACTAACATTTTGAAGTTTCACTTTATGACAATAAGAGTTTAAAGGTATACACATTTGTGTCCCGACTGTAACTTTGTCATGCATCGAAGGATTTATGAATAATTTGGCATAATTATTATTTATGCCAAATTATTCATAAATCCTTCGATGCATGACAAAAATAATATCAATGAGGGCTTTGCTTTCCCAGAAATAATGTCATAAAAAGAAAAAGACATATTTATAAGACATACCCCTGCCGTTTGTAACTTATTTTTCACTATTACTTTTTAAGCAAAATGAGTTTTTTTTTCTTTTACGAAATCTTAGAAAACAGAAAATAATTTAGAGTATGCGAGGTGCAGTTATAAACTATATACACTTGCCCTTACCTAATTATAATTAATTAACATATTTTGAAATTTACATAAAATATTGTCTTCTCAAAATAATAAAGCTCCTTTACCCTCCCCCCCCCCGAATATTAATATCATTTTTTTTGTAATTCCATTGCGTGTCGGCTACTTCTTAATATCGTCTTTCAATTTAGGTCATTAATTTCCTGTGGCACTTTTAAAGTAAGTCAATATATTCTCCTAGAAAGTATAATGTTACACCGGTAAAGAATTTGGAAAATCAGGAAGTTGTAAAAAAGAGTATTCCCCTTATCGTAAGATGAGAATACCGTACGTTAAGTACTTTTATACCATACTAAGGTTCTTTCAGTGTGTTTACTTCAATAAAATTTATTTTTACTTTTTTATATTTTTTTTTAACATTTTGATTACAATGTACTTATTACAATACAAATTGGTTACTATCATCGTTAATGATTTATTTAGCATATGTTTATAATATTAAGAGAGCTTGACAACTTCCTAGTTACGGACAGACAGACCAAATAAGGCTTATATTCTCTCAATAACAAGTTTACAATATAACGTTATAGTCTGATTTTATTAACCTGTCAATTATGAATACATTAAAGCACTCATTTATATATTCGATTCTACTTCTGTTCTGTCCGTATAGTTTACGAGAATCGATAGAAGAAGAAGAAGAAGAAGAAGAAGAAGCTTATAGCTTTGACACGTTTGCTCGAGTCATCTCATAGATTATCTGTAGAATCTGGAAGGTAAACAAAACCAGAATGTGTTCCTTTTAATGAACGAATTTGTCATATATGTAATACATTAGAAGATGAATACCGTTTTGTACTTGTATGTAATATGTTTAAAGAACTTCGTACACAATATATCAAGAGACACTTTTGGAAACACCCTAGTAATTTGAAATATATTGCTTTTATGACTACATAAAATGTAAGAGATATTCGTAATTTAAGTATTTACACGTATCATGCTTTCAACAGATCGATTCAATGTAGATTTGCCAATTTTACATGTAGATTTGTCTATAGCATAATGCTAGGTTAATGCTTACTAAGACAAAAATACTTTGTAGTCACGCCACGGATGCCCCCGCATGCAGCCAAAATTTCAGATGTTACAATATTTAGTTTCAAATTTGTTTGCACAAACTATTTTTTTTCATTTTAAGTTCAAAGCCCTTAAAACTATTCAATGCAAACCATTTTTAAACAAAGTTCAAAGTACTGAAAACTATTCAGTGTTAACCTTTTGTAAATTGCATATTGCATATTTGTAGCCAAAATAATGACTACATACATTTCTACAAAAGTATGAGTGCTGAAACTAAAAATTCATTTTTTTCCAACATTCAAAGTCAAAGTCAAAGTCAAATTTCCTTTATTACACACATTTCATGTTAACATGAATAAATGTGGTTAGTAATAAATACAATGTTAGTAGAGGCTCTTTAAACAAATGTACAATGTATAATTATATAATTTGAGTGGTAAAATAATTCGTAGAAAGAGTATTTATTCATATCATTAAGAGAGATAGGTTTGTCCAAAATCATTGAACCACGACCAAATTCGAACTTGAACTGCTTATTCCTATGATGTATGTTGAATGTGTACAACCATTGCGGAGATAATGAACGGAAACTGAAAATTTCCATTTTTTCAAAGTGAAAGGGGCATAACCCAAAATCATCGAACCATGAATAAATTCGAACTTGACCTGCACATTCATTTGATGTATCCATATGTCAAATTTGAAATGAATGTGTAATACCGTTGGGGAGATAATGAACGGAAACTGAAAATTTCATATTATTTTCAAATTGAAAAAATAATGGTTGTAAAGATTAACATTAGTCTGAAATATGCATACGGTCAGAGACTTGTATTATATTCAAATATAGCTCTGTGACACGGTGAAACGCAATAAGCTTTCAAACATTTGACATAGATTTTTTTTAAATTATATAATGTGACCAAAAGAAAAAAATGAATTCATTTTATTGATTTATAAGGGACGTAAATATGGTATGTTTTTGTCAATTGAGGGTGAAGAGTCATTTCCCTTTCACTCTAATTGCAATCTACCAAAATACAATTTGCAATATTTTAGTAATTCAATTGGATGATTCGATTTTATTTTGAACGACGGAGGAAATTTTATACTTTGTGCATTTATAATTATATCGAATGTTTAATTATAGTAGATAAATTCTTGCACCAGATTAATCCCCCATCCAACAGAGCGCTTCAAAGGCATTGCTACATTCGTGTTTAAATTTTCAAAATCCTTTTAACAAAATGACTTGTATTTTACTGTACTTGGTCATACACATTGTATGGCCATGTAGATTATCTTGCTTGATTTTTTACATGCAAACACGTGTTGTCATAACATTTTCGCACCCACTTTAATTGAAAGTAATCACGCGTTAATCCCACGTGTATGATGTTTAATGGCGATGAAATAAAACTTCAAAGTCAGCTTCAGTATGTTTTGTCCTATGATCAATAAAGTTGGTAGGAAAGTTGATCATCATTCACATATGACCCCTATTGATTCTGAGATCAGTAGGTCAAAGGTCACTAACAGAATGTATGAAGGGGGATATTTCGTGTTCTACGAACTTTAGTTCATAATATACACACAGTGCAATTTTTGTGACCTCGTGTACATAAAATTTTCATATATGATCGCCACAACACGTAACTATGCAAGATCAAAGGAAGTCAGTGCATTAGATATGGCCCTTCCTTACTTTTTATACTGTATACACATTTCACAAGTTGTGTAACTTTTAACAAAAATTCTACTGCCGGTGTATAAACTAGTTAATCTTTATGTACAATATCAATATAGTTGATCTTATGAATTGTTTTGGCCCTAAGATAAAGTTACATTTTTTAAGTTTTAAATTTCGAACGATTAACATTATACCTTGCCTTACTAATTAAACAAAGAATTTGTTTTCGAAAACGCTGTTCTTTACCACGTAATTGACATAAAACATTAACTTACAATATATAGAAGCATGTAAAGTTGAGTACTGATAGGCCGATGCTATGATAGGGGACTTGGTCGCTAGTTTGCTATGTCCACTTGTACCGCTCATGAACAGACTCACTCAATTCGAGCCTTAAGTGTATTAAGTGTTGAGAATTGAGTACCGCTCAAGCCGTTGCTAGGGTGCGTGGGGGATGTTGCACGTATTCATTATCCCTCATGTAACAGCAGGTGTCAACAACAGGTGTCAAGTGCTGTGTGGCAGCTGTAAAAAGTAGCCCCGCACTTCACTTCAGTGTTGTTATATTTTTCTGGTCCTTCTGGATCATTGATACCAGCACTATTAAGTGTTGAGAACTGAGTACCGCTCAAGCCGGTGCCAGGGGGTGTGAGGGATGTTGCATGCATTCATTATCCCTCATGTACAGACTGCAATCAAACCGAGTCTGCAATTCTCTTGTAATTTTTTTGTAATTAATGCTTCTGAGGGATCACTTTGTTTCCATATTTTTTCTACATTTGAAATCTTGCCGTAGGGGGACCGATACCTCATTTATAGAGGTAGTTAACATTTCAATTTTTCATTTATTAGGAAGTATAAAAAGGCAAAATAACACAAGTATTAAAGACGTTTTTTTTGTGTCAATTGTTTCAAATCGTTCGTATAATACAAAAGTGTGTAAACGTACTCATGAATACAATTCATTCGTCTAAATCCCTCTATGCATGTAAGAAGATATGATTCGGACAAAAATATTGCGAGGTGTCCGTGGCTAAGTGGTAAAGGTCTTTGACTTTGACTTTAAATAAATTTTCCTCTCTCCGCTGTGGGTTAGAATCTCGTAAATGACTTGGAATTCTTCCATGTGTTAAAACTATCCAAATAGCTTACGGACCGTCGGATGGTCTACTCAGGTACCCATTCGTGTCTGAAATAATTCAAGGAAGTGCACCTGAGGTTTTCCTGTTCCCGCCAGCCCACTATTGGTGTAAAAGTGATCAGTGAAATAAGAAGCAACTACTTTGCGTTGTGTCTAAAATGATAATGTTTATTAACGGTAAAATAACAATGCAACGGAAATGACGTCGTATGAACTCTTCTTCCCGCCAACGTAACGTTGTCTGCCTGCCGTTCCCGCTAACGTAACGTTTTCGTCTTACGACATCCTCCCAGGCGCAAAATATTGGTAACTCTTACATAGTCTCAAGAGGGTACAGCTTTACAATTGGTCTTGATGTAGTGTGCCCGTTACTGGTGCGAACCATGGCCGCTCGTGTCAATCCATCTTTACCAGTGATCAATTGTTCAATAGTTCCTAATTTCCACTGTGATTTCGGGGTTTCATCATGAATAATTACTACATCACCGTCCTTAATCGTTGGCTATTGTTTCCCGTAGTTTTGTGATTACTGGCGTAATGACGTCAAGTACTCGTGACGCCATCTATCCGGAAATGACTAATGATCTGTGCCTGTATTCTCGCTTGTTTGGTGATCCCATCTCTTGAAACTGGTTTTGGTTCGGATATATCTTCATTGTAAGGCAGGGTTGTCAAACGCCGTCCGTATAGCAAATGAGCTGGTGTAATTGGTTCTGGGTCGGTTGACTCTGACGTAACGTAAGTCAATGGACGGTCGTTCATGACGCTTTTTCTACCTCTGTTACGATTGTTTGGAGAGTATCATAAGTGACATATGCACTACCAAGTACCTTTTGATAGCTGTTTTGGTAAGACCGATTAATCTTTCCCACCAACCACCAAACCAGGCGAGCGCGCTTGGGAATAAATCTCCACTCTGTACCATGGTTGTGTAACGTGTCTTTTACGGAAGTAGAATTCATTAATTGGCGTATTGTATTTGCTGCTGCTTGAAAAGTTGTTCCGTTATCAGATATCATAACCTTTGGTAGAGATTTTCTGCTACTGAATCGCCTAAAAACGCTTGTAAAAATGAAGATTCAGTCATATCTGAGACTACTTCTAGATGAACAGCTCTGGTCGAAGCACAAGTAAAAGACAAATGTATGCCTTCTCATTTTTTGGTTTTCCTCGTACATGTAACGCTCCGGTGAAATCAACTCCAGTCACAGTAAAAGGTTGTGTATCTTGAACTTTCGTATCTTTGGCAAAGGTGGTGGATCTGGCGCTGTGTACGGTCTTCCTGACACTCGGCGGCACTGGTTTACACTTCCGGAGTAATTTCTGAATACACTGGCGTATCGATGGAATCCAGTATTTCTGGCGTATATGCGTAATAAGTGCACTCGTACCTGCGTGTAAGTGTCTTTCATGGGCGTCTATAATTATAAGTTTCGTCAGTTGGTGGTTTGCCGGAAGCAGATATGGGAATCGGGTTTGCTCAGCTAAAGGGGCGTTATGAATCCTACCACCACAGCGAATGAAGCCATTCATTGTCAAGGTATAATTGTAGTTGCCTAACAAGCGTTAGGTTTCTCCTTCCGGTCTTGATACATGTAATCTCAGCGCTATAGGTGTTGCTTGGCAATTATGAAGCCACATCTTCTCTGCATCGGCAAGTTTTTTACAGTTAACGTCAGAGTTGACGTATTATCGGAAGTTCTCGCAGATCGGCAATGTTGAATGAATCTCATCATATAGGCTGTCACCCTAAGAAGCTTTCTGTAACGGCTAAATCTGTTGATATCAATGACATTGTGAATTCCGTAGGTTGTCATGGTAACAAGTGTATCATCTTGTTCTTCTGCGAGTAAAACAGTTGTTACAACAGCTGGTTGGCTCGGGTACCGACTTTCATCAGTTAACCAATCAGGACCTTTCTCCATAATCTACTCTTCAGAAATTCAGTAGCTGTAATTCCTCTTGTCAACATGTCAGCCGGATTGTGCTCGGTTGGACAGTACATCCACCTTCTGTTCTCTGTAAGATTGTGTATTTCAGTCACTCTATTCTGTTCAAATGTTTTCAACTTCCGGTTGGATGACAGCCAGTGTAGAACAATTTGACTGTCAGACCACATGTGTACGGATGCTGTAGGTATCGTCTATAGTACGTGCTGCAGAAGTCTAGAACCAATCACTGCAGCCATAAGTTCAAGCCTTGGTAATGTTAGAAGCTTCAAAGGTGCGACACGTGTCCTTGATATAACACGTGCAGACTGGTCACCTCGTGTAATGTATATTACTGATCCATAGGCCTTAAGGCTGGCGTCACAAAACACATGAAGATGAATATCTGAGGATGCGCTGGCAGCACTGTCGCCTATACCGGAAGTAAATGCCAAAGAGTCAGTTTCCTTGAAGTAACTTCTCGGGTATCTGGTAGGGATAACACTGTTTAAGTCTTTAGCAAAGTTATACCATTGGGTCTGTAGGTCATTTGGTAGGGACATGTCCCACTCGAACTTTTGCTTCCAAATATCTTGAAGTAGGATTTTTGCACGAATTGTGAGTGGGGTCAGGAAGCCAAGGGGGTCATAAATCTTCGCTGTTTCCTTGAGTATGACACGTTTTGTTATAAATTGGGAAGTAGAAATGGTCTTCTGTGCTAAACAAATCTGGTCTGATATCGGGTCCCATTTCATTCCAAGGATGTTAGTTATTTCTTCAGTTTCGGCTACTTCTTCCGCTTCCGCTAGGCTGCGCAGGGAACTGTTTTTAGAGCTCCAGGACCGTAAGATAAAACCAGCAGATGTCATCGATTTGCGTGTGTTCTGGAAGTAGTCCAGTAAAGTACTCTCGTCAGAAAAACTGGACATCACGTTATCAACATATAAGTCTTTCTTAAGTATTGCACTCACCCAATTATGATCATTGACACTCAGATGCTTGGTTAAAGTGGCATGAAGTATAAATGGTGAACATGTGGCACCAAAAAACACGGACTTGAATCTGTATGTTATAAGGTCACTATTTGGATCATAAATGTCGTTCAACCATAGAAATCGTGTGACGTCACGATCATACTCGTTGAGTTGTATTTGAAGAAAAGCCTTCTCAATATCTGTGCAGACGGCATATCTGTGCTTTCTAAAGTTCACTAAGATACTTGTCAATTCGTTGATCTCAGGAGGGGTTGATTCTAGGCAATCATTAAGACTGGGTGAATTTTTGTTTTGACGACAACTACAGTCAAACACAATACGGATAGGGGTGGTGGCCGAATGTTTCTTTACTCCGTGATGTGGGATATAGTGCACGGGACGCTCACTTGGTAAAACATTCACTTTCTCTATAAATCCTCTCTTTTCCTGGTCTTTAATTATGCCGTCGTACTTTTGTAGTAAAGGGGGGTCTTCACGTAGTCGTCGTATGGTGTTGTGAGTTCTTCTTAATGTGATGTTATAGTTGTCGGGTAAATTAGGGTGATCAGGTTTCCATGGCAACGAAGCAGTATACTTGTCATTTTCAAAGGTAATGCAGTTTTTCTGATAATCATGCAAGTAGTCAGAAGCTTTTTCTTCTGTTGCGGGTAAAATGCCGATGGATTCTAATTTCCAGAATCGCTCAAGATCATTATAATCTGGTGCAGATGTAATAATGTTCATAATGTAATTCGTAGCTGTACTTGATGACGTCACCGGAAGTGGTCCGGACAGAAGAAAACCAATCTTTGACTGGACAGCAGTCGGTCCGTCGCCCCGTATAATACGGTCTCCAATTATCTCCCAATATCTATCCGCTCCAATTAGTAATGATATGTTGAATTTGTCAACTTCCGGGTACTGGATGGGCTAGTTTCAAACCTCGTAAATATGGCAAATGTGTAGCTGCTCGTATTTGGTTACGTAAAGGTACAGCAATAGACGGCAACAATTAAGACATCAATGGCCACTTTCTCTGAGTTGTCAGTTATCAGGTAAACTGTGGCGGTTTCAAAATGGCCGACTTTCTTGGACTCCGCCCCGAATGCAGCCAGATGGACAACTTCAGACCCGCGTCTCTGTAATTGTAGTGTTTCGGCGAGTTCATGAGTAATAATATGAACGCTGCGCTCCTTCGTCAAATAAAATGTTTGCTTTAGCACAGGCGTGACCGGAAGTAACCTCAGCAACAGCAGTCTTCAGTAATACATTGTTTCTACTTTGTGTTGCAGAATGTAGAATGGCCGATTGTGCACTGGAACCGGAAGTAAGATGCGTTGTTGCTTCACTACCGGAAGTAGGGACGAAAACTTGGAGCCGATGTGTTCAGTGAGCTTCCGATACTCTGATCGCAAATGCTGGTATGGTGTTTCCGGTTGCATTTTCTACAGCGGTGTTTTGAGCGACAGGAAGCAACAATGTGTTTGCCTAAACAGTTGAAACACAGTTTCTTGCGATGAATAATGGCTTTTCTCTCCCTAGGATTAATGATGTTTTTACAGTCATTAGCAAAATGATTTTCACTGCAGAATGGACATTGGGGGCGTTGGGGTATTTGTACTTCTTGTATGTGCTTTAAACTTTTCTTCTTTTGTGTTGGTCTTGTACTTGTAAGGAAAGATGCAGTTGCCAAATGTTCATATGTAGTCTGTGTTGGCTGGCCTGAATCTATTATATTTATCGCTTTCTTTAACGCTCTCCTAAGTACCGGAAGTCGCCATTCACTCCCGCCATGGTCGCGTGTCATGTTCCGCTTGATCTCCGCCGGAAGTTTTTCAAGTATGACCGGTATAAGTAAATTTCCAAAGGACTCATGACCTTGACCTAGGGACTGTAGACCACGGATATATGCCTCCATCTTTTCTTGAAAAGGTCTTTGACTGGACAGTTGGGAAGTTGGTCTAGGTAAATCCAGCAAACCTTGCATGTACGCATTTACAACTTTATGTGTCTGACCAAAACGTTCCTTGAGTAAATGTATAGCTTCTGAATAGTTTCCATGTGTAACATTCAAACCATCAATCACACTGGCAGCATCGTCGGACAATAGAGTTTTCAGATAGCAAAATTTCTGCACCTCAGATAGTGACATGTTGTTATGTATGCTTGACTCGTAACAGTCCCAAAATGTTTGCCACTCCAAAATGTCTCCAGTAAAATTTGGTAATGTAAGCTTCGGAAGTTTATGAAACTGTGTTGCAGACTGAATTGAAATTTCACTTACGTTATTAGCCGATGTGCTATTATTTCGGTTCCCGGAAGTTCCTTCGGTGTTACTGTGCACGGGTTGTGCGGTCTCATGGTTGTTACTATTTAGGGGCTCATCAAGTGTGTTGTTCTCAAGGGTAATTTGTGGGGAACGGGTGATCTCCACAGCAGCGCGGTGTTGAGCCTCCAAATCTCCAATGCGTAGCCGAACTTCCAGCATATAGTCCTCAGTCTCGAGCATCTCAGTTTCCAGGTCTACCTCATCTACCTGCGACATTATCTCCTCGTTGATCTCTTCCAGCGCCATAAGTTTGTTGCGTAGAGTTTCAAGAACGGTAGTAAAGTGCGTATTATCGCCCGCATATTCTTCTAATTTGCCAAGTTGACGTGTTATCACAGCCTTATGTGCACTTCTTCTCTTCTTAATTCTCAAAATATCCATAATTTCTGTTTTGTCACGGCACCAAAATGTAAAAGTGATCAGTGAAATAAGAAGCAACTACTTTGCGTTGTGTCTAAAATGATAATGTTTATTAACGGTAAAATAACAATGCAACGGAAATGACGTCGTATGAACTCTTCTTCCCGCCAACGTAACGTTGTCTGCCTGCCGTTCCCGCTAACGTAACGTCGTCTTTACGACATCTGGAGAATCCCTTATACGTCTTTGTATACATTGCTTGCAATGCATACAGAGTTATAACTAAATCTCCACAAGCGTTACAGGTTTAAGCCTCTACCGAACAACATCCACTTCCGGATAAAAACCGCTATAGGAACTAGTTCTTCATTCTGCAGTATTGTTACATTCCGACTACACATCATCAAAATATTGTTTATGCTTTGAACGGGATTTGTTTAAAATTGTTTAAAATTTGAATAAGTTGTTTTTAAGAAGGAAAATACATATTTTTGGTAGGATTATGAATACCAAGCATTATTTGTAACAATTTACACAGGGAGTTTGAATGATTGTGCACATTTATTGTTTTTCATTTTGCTATGGACTTTTGAATAGATATCTGACGGGTTTGACCCGTGTAAAAAATAGCTTGTCTTTCATTAGATAGTATCATTGAAGACTCAATATTACTGTTTCAACATTCTACATTGCAGTCCATTAACGGGTGTTTCACAAACTGATTTCTTTGTTTCTCATCTATCAGCTTGCCTAGCAATACACAGTTGGAACATCACATCTTCCTTGTCTCATTGACAATTTTTGAAAAAATAAGCCTTAGTTTGAGTCAATTGTTAGGGACATTGGCATTGGCCAGAAGATGACCTCTATTGATTTTGAGGTCTGTAGGTTAAAATCAACATGGCTTTGATGACAAAAATGGATTATACTATCAAGCAACGTATACCTCAGTGCGTTCAGTGCGTTGATTTTTATTTATTAGTTTTTATTCATTTATTTATTTAATATATATTTCTTTTGAAATAAGCTATTAAAAAGGAAAAACATGAAAAAGCTTAATGTATCGAATATTGAAAATCACACGTCAATTTAAAATACAATTAAAATAAGAATCGAACAGAAAACAAGCCATACAAACAATAATTATATTTTTTAAGTATGAAAACTTAAAGGTATATTTGTATATACTGTAGATAAACCTAGCTAGAGGTAACTTTATCCATAATTAGACAAATCTATTGATCATTTTCTATAATTTCACTGAAGTGTACTTAGCGTTTAAAGGGACTTCACTGAGGTTTTTTGACATGATGGGACTGAAAATATTTTTTTTCCAGATAAATGTACAATTTGATGTAGGTTAAGACCACTCATCTTTGTGTAAAATTTCAGATTATTCGCGCACTTCGTTTATCCAGAATAATTATTCAAATTGTAAAAAAATGACCCAAAATGAAAAGCGTTTAAACACCTTTCACTCAAATCGGGCTAAGAAAGGCATAAAAATACGATTTTCAATTTATTTCAAAGTATTTTTCTTAACTATCTTTGCATATATTTCTGTTTTAAAAGTGCCCCAGCTCATTTATGTAAGACATTCAAATGTTATGTTTTTAGGCCTTTAAACCTCAGTGGAGTCCCTTTAAAGGATATTAGTCATGTATTTTACATGTTTACATTTATTTAATGTAAAGTAATTTATTAATGAGTATCCAGCATCTAATTTTTTCTTAGCGACAGACCCAAAATTCTCGAAGAAAGAACTTCCCTCTGAAGCATTAATTACAACAAAATTACTTGAAAATTTCAGACTCGGTTTAAATTTGGTTGAGTCTCTCCATGAGGGATCATGAAAATCTGCAACATTCCGGCTTGAGAAGTACTCATTTTTCGACAATTGAACAATCCCGAAATACCATAAAAATATAACAGCACTGAAGTGAAGTACGAGCCAACACTTTACGACTGCCACACGGCGCTTGACAACTGCTGATGTAATATATAAAATTCTGCCTCGGACGTATATATCACAACAAAATTACATGAAAATTGCAGACTCGGCTAAATTAAGAGACGAACATATAAAAATGTTAACCTGATAATGATGTAAACTTAAAGTATTTTTGAATATTCAAATTCATGTCAAAACACTTAATCTGCTTTAATTTTACGATAGAGCCGGATAGACTTCGCTCAAATGAATAAATACAGTGCGAATACGTATGTTTCAGGGTGTTAATGCACTAGAAGATAAAGAAAGTAATAACATGCATATAACCGTTTATTTTTCAACAAACGTATTAACAGTTTTTTAATAAACCCAATTCATTCATAATAGAAGGCGACAGAATGACGTCATATAAACTTATTGGTGTAAAAATAAAGACATATTCGAATTTTTCATATTACTTTGTTCCTTTTCCACTTTAGACCCATTCTCATATAGAATTGCCAATATGTGTCGCCAGCCTTTAAAGGTCCATAACACACGTTGAAATAAGTTTGTCTGTAACAAACATTTCCTTTCCGATAGAAAGGTCAATTTCAGATAAGAAAAATCATTTTTTATAGTGATTATGAAGACTTTCACGAAAAATGCGACTTTTGGAATAGCCCTAGGATCCGCATTTTCTTATGTCGCCAAACATTTCTTTTATACTTTTAGGTTGTTTAAATATAGATTGACGAGTATTTAAATCAAAAAAATGTATTTTAATTTACAATATTCAATTACCTTATTTAACTACAGTAATAGAAATATTTGTTTTTTTATAGATTTGTGTTTTTCATCTTCACATTATTTCTGTCGCTAAATTGGATATAATTTACGAGTCCAAACTCAAAAACCATATCAGACTTGGGAATATATTTGTATTTACTACAATGAACAATTTTTAAATGTCTTATATGTCATCCAAAATAAATAAAGTAAGTTTAATTCAATGTCTCTTTTTGTAAATATATGAAGAGGGTTGCTTTTGAGTTGATCAAAACGGGAAAATAAGCTTTATAATCTACGGGACATTTGAGTTCAAGCTGTTTGTCTGTTCATTTAATATGACAGAACAGATATTGTCTTCACAAGTTGTAACTGCAATGCTGCATTAACCTCAGAAGGTAAGTTTATTATATTCATTTTAAAAATATATAGATATGTTGGTGATTTAATAAGCACTTATTCGTAGAATTTGTAATTTACGAGTCCTAATTTACGGGACAAAACCCGCCATAAACCCGTTTTTAATTGTGTATATTATACACGTTTCGCTATTTTAAACCCCTATTCGTCCTTTAATAGACAATCGGAAGTAAACGTCACATGTTCGCCGCCATATTTTGAAAAGAAGTTGACTTGCGGAAAAACTTAAACTAGGTAGATATTTGAAACATATGTTCATTTTCATTTAGCGATTGTGTTATTTATATATAAGTACAAAATCATTAGCTAAATCATTATTGATAAATATATGTCAAAATTAAGTGTCGGTAATAAACACCGGCATTTATTCTGCGTAAAAACATTTCGTCCCGTATATTAGAAAAAAAAGTCCCGTAAATTAGAAATAATGAGTCCCCGGCCTGACGGGGTAATTATTAAAAAAGTACAAAAATAGCAAGTGCAAGACTTATACAAAAATAATGTTGTATGTATCTACGTGATTAAGTAAAACAATATCAATTTGAATGTTGTCCTTTTTGAATAAGTGCGTTTAAAAGGAAACGGATTTTTACATCTTTACATTTTCATTGTATATGTACATTTCACACGTAACTTTTAAAGCTAACTGTTTGTTAGATGTGTTTAGATTCGATTTATGCACAATGTAATATCTACCAACTTTGATTAATTTCTAGTATAATTACACAAAAGAATGAATATGCTCTGATATATCATTTTATGTTTCTGTCCCGTAAATTAAAGTTTTTTGTCCCGTAAATTATAAATATGTTTCTTCAGCTCCTATAAGTATTTTGAAGAAACAGTGTAAAATTAATTGTAAAGATCACAATAAAAATTTAATCCAAAGGGAATTTGTATTATTTCCATTAAAAATAAAATAGAAATATCAAGTTTAAATAGTTTAAAGTACCCTGATAGATATAATTATTTTTCTATTCCAGGATGGCTAAATCAAAATCAGAACGCATGAAAGAGTACCGTGCCAGAAAAAAAGAGCAACTAGGTGAAAAGTGGTTAAAAAAAGAGCGGGAAAGGGTCAAAGGCTATTATAAACCAACAGAGCTACTTACTGATGAAGAAAAAGAGTACAGGCGGGCAAATAATAGAAAGAATGGGAAAAAGTTTTATAACATTCACAAAAAACATGACGATCAACATAATGAGACAACAGCTTCTGAAAGTAATTTTGAAGGTGAAAATATAAAAAGACACGTGCAATGAAGATGCTAATGGAGTAAGTAGTACTGTAAACGAAGATATACTAACAGTGAAAATGCCATTTCACACACGAGAGTCTGGACCAAATGGTAAGAAAGCTCCGAAGAAGAGACAGTCACGCGCATTGAAAAGATCATATCAGCGCATTGAAACTTTAGAAGACCAAAATGAAACGCTAAGAAGAAAACTTAAAACTGCACAGAAACGAATTGAGCGTTTTGAATCTGCTCAAAAGAAGCAACCTACAACCCCTAGAAGCAAAACAGATTCTTTATTGAAGAAGGCTGGACTCCAACCGCGAGAGGTTCCAGAAGTTAGAAAACAACTGATTTATGCAGAGTGTATGACTCAAGAAATTAAAACAACTATGGCTGAAAACCCTAGGGACATTGACCACTTGCAAACAATTATTAGCGGAAAGGTGATAAAGAAATATAGATTGAGAAAGTATTTACAGGAAATGACTGATTTAGGTAGGCGTAAGATATTGAGAAATAAAAGAGAGAGTAGAAAGAGCATGAGGTCAAAAGCAGAGAAAATAAAAGGCGATGTTCGTGATTTTCTTATCAGAGATGATAATTCACGTGTAATGCCTGGCAAAGGTGACAGCGTTAAGGTTGGCGGTGAGAAGAAACAAAAAAGAATTCTCAATGATTACATGCATAACCTCCATCTAAAATTCATTTCAGAAACAGACTACAAGATTTCAAAGGCATCGTTCTATAGACTTAGACCTAAGGAGCTGACTTTAGTTAATTTTGCCTCCAGAAGTGTTTGCTTATGTGCTAGACATCAGAATATGAGTTTTAAGCTAAGGTCATTAAAGAACATGAACATATGCTCGTGCACTAGTCCAGATGCCTTTGTAGATATATACCGAGATGAACCTCAACAACTTGATAATACTCTGGCTAAGATTACACAATGCAAGGTGAAGTTTCAACAATGGAAGAGAGTTAAACTGTCATGTGGTAAAGAAAGAATGCGAATTGTAGATGTGGAAATGACAAGTGCAGAATTTGTAAATTTATGAAGAAAGAGTTTACAGAATTTGTGTCACACGTAGATAGGGTAAAGAAACAGTACAAGTCAGTTAAGTTAATGAAAGAAAACTTACCAAATAATCATGTATTGATTCAGATGGACTTTAGCGAAAATTACACTTGTCAAACAGTTGAAGAGATACAGTCTGCATATTGGAATTCTTCTATGGTAACCCTACATCCTACAATTATATATTTCAATGGCGGTGATGGCACCCTTTGTCACAAAAGCATGGTATTTTGTATCGGAAAAGTGCTCAGCCACAACGCCTCAATGGTATCTGCCATCATAACAAAAACCATACAAACTGTCAAAGAACTTGTACCTGAACTAAAGTATGCTCATTTTTGGACAGATTCACCGTCTTCACAGTATAGGAATCGGTCAATTTTTTGATTTGGTTGTGTAATTTCGAACGTATACATGTGGCTGTAAGGCAAGCTGCACTATTTCGAGAGTGGTACATGGAAAAAGCGCGTGTGACGGTGTTGGTGGGCACTCGCAAAAGCCGAAATGCTGATATGGCTGTTAAACAGTCCAAAGGCTGTAATACAAGATGCCCACGATTTTTATGCATTGGGCGAAAGCATAACCAGAGCGAGATAAGTTATCGCTTATTAACACAAGAAGAATATAATGACAAAAGTAAAGAAACCGAGAAAAGAGAAGAATGAGATAAAACACAAAGTACAATGTCAGATGCATGCAATTACATCAGAAGGTAACCTAACCTATTGTTGATGAGAACACAACCTGTGGCATGTCAAAAATGTTCAGTGAACAAGGATTTAATTCAGAGTCCAGTTGTAAATGGGACATCGTAACATTAAGAGAAGTAAAACAAAGGAATGATACGAGTAATGTATCTGATACTTCCAAACAAGCATCAGTGAAGATAAGGCAAAAGGAAGTAGTGGTGACGGCGAATCTAATGCTATAGATAGTGATGGTGAAGGTAAAAATAATGTTGAAGTGTCTGACTTTGTTGTTGCAGAATATGATGGTAACTGTATATTGGCCAAGTTCTAGAAGTTGATAAAAATGATGATTCAATGTACATAAATTTCATGACAAAGAGTGGTAAAGCTATACAACGGTTTAAGTGGCCTACAAAGATGGATCGAATTTGGGTTGAAAATAAATAATGTTCTGCGTAAGATAAATGCTCCAAAGGCTACTGGAAAAGTGGAAGAATCTTTGTTGTGCCTGATGATATTCTACAGTTCATGAGGAAAAAAACGAATTGATGAAATTTGCTCATGCGTAATTTTCTAATTTACGAGACACAGCAATTAACAGCTTTTTACTTAAAATTTTGAATAGAGAGATTTAAAAATGTAACAGGTTGATGATTTCATATATTGCCAAATTCAATCGGTCATGTGTTATTCAAAATAGCTATTTATATGGCTGAAATTTTTATTGGTGTTTAAGCTAAAAGGTTAAAACAGTATGTGTTATTAATTTCAGTCAAGAAAGTAAAATATTTGACTAGTTTCTGATCATTGAGAAGAAATATTTTAATGAGTGCTTTCGTGTAGGAACTGGTTTTAAAGAAGAAACAGATTCTCTATGTTTAGTGTGAACTTAAAACATTATAATACAAGAATGTAATTTACGAGACACTATGTCCTAATTTACGGGAACAAATGATTTTTTTTAAGATTAAATCATTTCTTGATATATTTACAGGACAATACATAATTATGTGTTTGACATGAGCGTAAGCAATGAGTTTAACCCTTTATTTGAGCGCATATTGCGCAAATTTGTTCTATCATTTTATTGTTAAGAAGCAGATACTATCAAATTAAACATTTTTCTGAAACATTTTTCATTTTGTTTTTTACTATTTCCAATGCAAATGGTATTATATATTTGTAAAAATGATTGATTCATGAAACCTAATATCTTAACAAATGTATAACATGAATTTTACATATGAACACGACAATGCTGAGCACTGGTTAGTGTCTAAAGAAGGTATAGGACCCCTCTAAATATATCATTATTTTGGCATGTAACCATTGTACATTCAAATACATAAATGTAAATAATAACAGTAACGTAAAAATAAAATATGTTATGGACTAAGGTCAGATACAAGCAATATAAGTTGGTGATGAAAACTAAAACATCACTTGTTGTACTTGAAAAAAAAATGTGATATTTATACCCTATTTGGCAAAATTCTATATAAGAATGGGTCTTTAGCGACAGGAGGTTCTAGGATAGAAGACAGCCAGATACGAAAAATCGCGGTGGAAGTATTCTTAAAAAAATCCTGCTTGAAAAAGTTAGTAATCTGCCTTATTTGGTTTTAATTGGCCCTCCGCGCCGAAGCGCGGCGCCCCTTAATATGGAATGAAATCAGATTTTGTGAAAGGGCGACAGCAACTTCTCGAGCCTTTTAGTCGGTCATAATAAAAGCCGATCATTCCGATCGGTATGAGGGTGCTTGATTATTATTAATTAAAAAATGAAATGTCGCGATATGTACAATGAATAGCGAACTGGAGGATTTCGCAATGCAAACATTTTCAAATGCAATAACCTTTTCCGTCTCTTCGTTTTTTTTATTTATCAATTTGTAGTACACAGTGGGTTATCATGGTATGTTAAAAAATAGAATGATGCGTTTGATGACCTAAATATTCCGAAAATCTATTTATAGAGGGATGTACTCCTATCGGTAATTCCGGTCTCTCCCGGTCTATTTTGACCGGGATACTAGTGACCACACGTTTATTGTCCGGTCTCTCCCGGTTTTGGAGTAGATGTTTGATATCGTTACAGAAACAGAACAAATATTTTTCAGATAAATAAGCTTTTTTCCAAAATGAATGTTTGTCACTTAGTTTGGTTACAATAATTAATAAACATAGATCAACTCTCAATTTTATTGATTATTATTATACATAAACATACAATTCGAAAAAAAAAAAACCCAACAACAACAATAGCATGTTTCATTTTATCTATATGAGATAAAAACAATAAATATGTACAATAATTGTGAAAAAAGGTACATTTTTAATGGTTTAATTTAATATGACACTAATCAACTTTGAATTTTTTTTTTAATTTGTTATTCGTGTTTAGTAAAGGCCGAGGAATTATTCAAAGTTACAAATTAGATTTTATTAATTATTTAATTGATTGATAATTTAAAGAATGATGAAGAAAAATACAAAAGTACATGTACATGGTTTAAGAATAAACAATATTATATATTGAAAGATTAACAATAATTTACTGACTTTTTCCAGTTAAGTTTTGACTTATAATCGTCGTTATAATATGACAATTGAATTCTTAAAAATTTATTTTTACAATTTTAATAAAAAAGAGTAGTAAACGTAAAAAAAATCAGTATTAAAATAGCACATAAAAACACAAAAAAGAGAGGAAAACAATATTTTAAAAATCTTATTTTTTTTTTTATTAAAAATAGATTTTTAAAAAATTTAAATTTGCATAAATAAACAAAAAATCCCAAAACATAACAGGGAATTTGTAACCATGTCATTTTTTTTTATTTAAGTGGGGAACAGATCCCTTTAAAGGAGGGGGTTTTTTCCGCTAATAGCGTTTACAAAAAAAAGGGAAAATTCCACAATTGTGGTTTAAAATTCATGGGGTTTCACATATGGATTTATAAATGATTTTTAAAATTTGTGTGTGTAATTTGGGGGTTTTTTATACTCGCCCCCGGGTTGCCCAATGGGCGGGGCCTCCAAAAAGTTTTTTTAGTCATTTTTTTTTTTGGGGGAAGGGCATTTACGGGATACGAAAGATTCCCCCCCCTTTTTCCCCAAAGAAGTTTTCTCCGGTTCTTTGGGCGTGCCAAGTTTTTTAACCCACCCAAAACACGGGACCTGATTTAAGCTAAACCGAAAGCTGTTTTAGTAATTTTATTTTGGCCCCCCCGGGGAATCGAACCCAAATGTCAAATTTTTCCCCAAGTTTCCGCGCTCTAAGGGTTTGGGAGCTTTTTTGCGGGCTGATTTTTTAAAATTGTTATCCGGGTTTCCCTATTAATAATCACGGCAAAAAAGAAATAATAATAAAATTTTTTTTTTTTTTTCCTTTAAAGTTAAATAAGGGGAAAAATTTTAAAATGCCCTTTCCGTCCTTTTCATTCGGTTTAAAAACCCAAATTAAACCCAAATTGAAAATTTTAAATAAAAATATTTTTGAAAATAAAATTATGTCTACTATTCATTTTCATTTTTCGGGCTTTTTCTTGCTTTGGACGCCCCTTTGATTTGCTTTGCATCAATGCTTTTCTTGTTGTTATTTTGAATCGAAATAATATCTATCTGAGCGTTGTTTATAGGCTGTTTAACATCCAGCTTGTAATTTCTATGCGAAATTTTCCACTCTGGTATCTGTCCTCTGAGGTCTTTTCCTACGCATCAAAACTCCAAACCAT
This sequence comes from Ruditapes philippinarum, assembly GCF_026571515.1. Taxonomy (NCBI): domain Eukaryota; kingdom Metazoa; phylum Mollusca; class Bivalvia; order Venerida; family Veneridae; genus Ruditapes; species Ruditapes philippinarum. Next base: position 8,001 of record NW_026862308.1, on the reverse strand, counting down.
TGTTAAATAGTTCAATGAATGAATATGAGATTGTCAAGATTAGATGAAGTACCTTTAGAAAACTACACGAGGCCAAAAATAATTACCCGTAACATGACGATTTATGTTTATGAAAGTGCGCATGTCAATATTTGGTGTCTGTGCGACAGTGGAAGGCTATTGAACATTAAATGGAGAGGTATATTGATTTTATTTTACATGGAACAATTCTTTCATTTTTGTTTGATACATTCAATAAGTTATGGTTTAATGTTTTAAAACTAAACTTGGTATTTGACAAAATAGTGTAATGGATCTAAATCAATAAATGTAATCGGAACTTAGCTTATAATCTACATTTTGTGTTCTTTTTTCTCTTTGTTGTGGAAAAATATTACAGTCGGCAAAGTCAGAAACTATATTAAAGCCGGTAGTCTCGACGAAGAGTCATAATTTCTCGAGTTTTGACCGAAAATCGCATATTTAATTTAATAAATTGTAATATATTTTCGATTTCGAATTATCTAATATAATTATTCAGTCGGCATCGGCTGCAGAGTGGTAAAGATCGTTAACCACTTGCCTTAAATAACGCACGAAGGGGCACCTGAGGTCTTACTCTACTAGTAAAACTGGAAAATCGTCATATGATATTTACAGTGTTGGTGCGACGTCAAATGAAACAACCTAACCACACAAACTAATTCTCGGCTTGGAACACAAATAAGCTTAATAGATTCCGGGTTGTCGGGCTCGTCTTATGGAAGTTTTAGTTGATTTTTCTACACTTTTATGCTCCACAAAAACAATTTGGGAGCTGAGAGTCAACACTTTCATCCGTAGTTCTGTATTTCTGTACTTACGTAGATAGATACCAACGTCGGTCCTCTAACTTATAACATAATACTCGGTTCAATTCTACCCTACATCCTTTATTTAACGATGTCTTCCATATATGACAGGTATATTTCTACATTGGACGACGCAATGCTTAACTAGGGTCATGGTCAAGGCCACTAGTGTTAGATACAGATTTAAGCTTATACAAGCATTATTTATTAAATGACATTTTATTATATGGCTATTACTACAGCCCATCCCATTTCCATTCACGTTGCCGTTATAAACTTTTACAGTTGTCATTTTTTATATTTCTTAATGGATTAACTTCATACCTGGACACAGCAATCCTTTGAACAAGACCTTCATGTCGACCAACTTGACCTTAACTCATTAATGACCTTGACCTACAAGATAAAATTAAAGAATTTTACATAACATTTTCTATACCTGGCTATAAATTTGTTATTTACGATTGATTTGTCTTTATAGTTGAATACAATAAGTCTTAGTTGTCTTGTCGACCCTTGAGTAAATTGTGTTAATTATGACCTTCACTCACCCATGACATTAACATTGAAGGTAAAAATAATGAACTTTGATAGAATTTTGCTTTAATTGGCTACAACATTTTTTGTATGTTTTTTTTAAACATATAAATGGAATTTTCTTCATATTTAAACAGCTGCATAAGGAAACAATATCCAGATGTCAAATTATTATTTGACAAAAACGAATGTTGAATTATTCAAATGTGTCTTAACCCTATAAATGACATTGTCTATCAATGTCAGGTTATTAAATTTATGAAACATTGCCAGAACTTTGTTATTAATTTAGGATTTGATTCATACTGGAACCAATGAGTTTTTTGACAGAACTGAACATTTAAAAACCAAAACAAGAGCCTTGCTCTATAAATGACATTAACCATTATGGTCAAATTATTGTATTTTGCTTCAATAATTTTGTTATTTATTTTTTGGATCAGATCCATTTTAGGACAAAAGAAAACTTATCACAAATGTAACATGATCATTTTTATGACTTTGACCTAAAGATGACCTTGACCAACAAGGATATATTTTGGAATAAGCTTAGATTGTTGAAAATTTTCTGTCAATCACTATTTATCATAATGTACACATTTGATTTCTAATTGATCAAAACAACTCTGGGACAAAACCGAAATGTTGCGTTATTCGAATAAGGCATTAATCCTAGGTTGTGCTTGGCTTTAGACATAAAAATAAATGCTTGGAAGCGGCTCTTGTTTATTGACTAATGGATTTTATATAAGTTTTACATTCCGTATGGTGGTTCTCAAACTTTAGGCTGAGTAAATAGTATATGGGGTAAAAGTGACCAGTGCTAAAATAGGGGTAAAATTTTTACTTCATAAAACGTTTATTATAAACTTTCTGGCTGAAGATTGAATATGGGTTATTTGTTGTAAAACAACGTATCTTACACAGCCCAAATATCAAAACAACACACTTGGTTATTCTTTAAGTCTAAATATCCTGAAGATTTGTGAGAAAGGAGAAATATTGTTTTAATGATTTTAGCACAGGTGTAAGCATGGGGTATCATGGGTCAAAAATTAGGTCACAGTTATTAGAAACGGCAAGAAACATTTGACTCCAGTGACCGTTAGCGTATATTCAGCACGACATTAATGTTGTTATGTGGTTTCTTCTATTTGGCCTTTTTCAACTTGGGTAGTTCCATTAATTCTACTTGAATACTGTATAATCACCCATAGGATATGTTGCCTGCTTTTTGAATTGTCTTTTGACGTCTTGTCTGTGATATGCAGGCTTCATAACCTCAGATCCCCTTTCAAAATTCCATTTTATTTAGTTGAAAGATTTTAGTGATGTGCCTTTGCTAATCATTTCCTTTATGTATCAACTGAGGAAGCTGAATATAGCGAAACATGTTTTGATGCTTATCCAATTGTCTTATTTGTTAAACCTTAGAATTCGATGATTGATTGGGAGTTCCAGTGAGCTTCAAGTATAAAATCAGCCCGTTGCCTTGGTTTTTCTTAATATGAATCAATCCGGTGCCCTTTACATGGTTGTCATAAAGATACGTACTAAAAAATTTATTTCTGGACAAAACATTTTACTAAAACCATTAAATTATGGGGGAATATTTTGTTTCTATAAATGATCATGAAATATCCGAAAAATTATAGATAGTAATGACTTTTTGACAATTTTATGCTAGTGTTTACTACTATTTCACTGACATGTGTAATTTGCTTTTCGATTCCAACTGATAAAAGACCGTTAACAAACCTTATAAAGTTGTATATGAATTCCTTAAACTTTGCAATGTTCCGTGCAAGTAGAACATTCAAAGACTAAAAGATGTATATGCGTTTATTTTATATATTCTCTTATTTTGTCAAGCTAAAAATCCATTTTATCTAAATCAACCGGTGCCAATAAATCCAAATCAGTTCAGGAACGGGAACATATTCCAAATCAGCCCGAAACGATTAGGCACCGTGAATAGTGACTTCCAAAGCAACCAGTAATTTCCACAGCACACATTGAGTTTCCACAGCAAACAATGACTTCCATAGCATACCATTTACTTTCGTAAGCAAAACTTATTTAAAAAGAACTGGTTTCTTAATAGCAACATCTGCCGTCTATAACAACCATTGTGTTTTCAATGGCCACCTGTGCCTTTACATGACAACCAGTGACTTCCATAGCAAGCATTGACTTTGCATAGCAACCTGTGATTTTCCCTTCAAGCATTGACTTTTATATCAGGAAATAGATCTACCACTGACTTTTAAGGTAATACCACTCTAATGGGCACTATAAGGAACTAAAAAATTGACATCATTGGGTCAGATATATACCTTAAAGTAGCACCTTTATGCAAAAGTTTACCGTACGTAAATTCAAGTTTATGGCCACTTTTTTCTGAACTCAAGCTAGGATTGTTATGAAGGGCCTTTTTTTTTAAAATGCGGAACCTTTTAAATAATCTGCAATAACATTCTAATGAAAAATGGTTTTCCCCATTAATTTGGCAAGAAACAAAAAAGTACAGTTCAGCTAACAAATCCACATAAGCAAAATTATGCTTTCTACCTAAAATTTATGAAATATGTATAAAATGTTACCTTACCAAACCCATTTTTACCACGTGTCTGACCATTTTCCTACTTAGGGAGCCTAATTAAAAAAATCCTTAAAATTTACCCCCAAATGAGTGCCTGTTTTTCAAAGTTTCCCGGTAAATTTTTTTAAAGAAAGTATATTGTTGATCTTGGTAAAATATGAAATATTTTTACCGTCTAGTTTCGATTTTATTACACTTTGAAAATAATCAGGTACCATATTTTATTACTAGATTTAGCATAATTTTAGCCAATTAAATACCTACATAAATTAAAAAATCAAAAATTAAATTTTTTTTTCTTTCAAAATGGGAATGAAAGATACATAAATACTGTTAAAGTAAAAAAAAAAGAAAAAAAAAAAGTTGACCCTTCTGGGATTGAACCCACGGCCCTCATTTTCAATGAAGTTAACAGTAGTTTTTTAGCCTATTTGAATACTTTTCAAGCATTAGATGGTAATACCTTAAAAGCAACCAGTAACTTTTTAAAGTAACGCATTGATTTTGTATAGGGAAACTATTGACTTTCCTTTAGCAAAAGCAACATTCTCATTTGCACTAATTCAGATGTTAGATATTACTAATAAAGTTTCAAATTTAGACATTATTACATCTTGCTAATAATATTACATTATCCTAAGTCCATTGAGTGACCTTATAACTCAGAATGATTGATATAATAGGGTCGTTATGGTCTCTTGTTTCACTCATTTGTTTAAAAATATGGGTTTCTCTCATTATTATGAAATGTCCAATATGGAAAAAAAAAAAAAAAATTTTTTATTTTTTAAAAAACCTTTGGTTTAAAATTTTCCTTCTTTTGACTAAAAAAAGTTTTATTAATATGTTCTTGAAGGTGATTAATTCCAAATTAATTTAACTATTTATTTTACTGCATATTTTGTCAAGAGAACATCGAAAAACCTGAAAGTTAGATTTAACAGGAAGTAACTCGTAAACTGGTAAAAGAGACATAGTCCAAAACAATGAATCAACCAGAGTGAGATAGAGAAGAAGAAATACAGAAACTGGGTGGAAAAAGGTGATTGGAAAATTATAAAACCTAAAACAAAGGTCTAAGACGGTTTTAGTGATGATGTTGTGTTGAGCAAGAAAATAGCAGAATATTAAGTTCTATTAATTGCACACCAAGGTACCATCTGTTATCAATGCAGTATTGGGAATTTTGCGACCAATTACATCATGCATAACAAATTCTGGCAGGTAATAAATGAATGCCCCTGGGGACAGCGCAAGTGTAATTGTTTGCACTTAAAGAAGAAAAAATGTCGTCTTTAAAAATATGTGGATTTCATTATGGAAGAAATAATAAAAAAGCCATGGAGCCACCCCACCAACACCGAACTGGGCAAATACAGATATAAAAAAGTGGTGTTTAGAGGCATGGAAGGTCGCCAAATGTTTCATTAATGCACCTGGATATTCGGACAAACAAAGGCAGCTGATATAGACATATCTGATTACCCTCCATGTCTTTTATTAATTTAACACCAAGTCCTTCATTCCCTCATTTAGCATGCTCAAATGGCTGGAAACAAATATTTTTATCAAAGGTAATTAATTAATCGTACTTAAAGAAAAATAATATCATGAAAAGCGAAAAGCATTGTGTTTTGTAAAAAATTTTATTAAATCTGTGCTAGGGGGCATGAGGGATGTTGCGGCTTTTTACATTATGCCACATGCAAAGACTCCAATCGAAACCGAGGTCTGCCATTTTCATTGTAATTGCTTCCGCATGGATCACCCTTTTTCCAAGAATATTTAACAGAAAAGCTTTTCACACGAAATTCTAGGTACGGAAAAGAAGAAACAAATTGTTTTTCCATTCCGCTACTATGGAAACTGAAGAAGGGGAAGTGACTGAATGCATAGATGATATCGTTGAAATCCTCGAAGACCAAAAAGAACTCAGAGGAAGGCCTGAAAGCTCAAGAAGCTGTCAAAAAAACTTAAACAAGTAAATAATGTTGCCTTAATCATATGTTCAGATAGCCTTTTTTTCGTTTGCACGATTATAAAATTTGTTTTTGAGATTATAAATAAATGTATTTGTGTTCTTTCAAAAAGTTTAACACTTTATACTCCCATTAAAGGGAAGAAACTGGTTTTATAAGATTCTTTCTGAAGTAAAGTTTATTTTTAAAATACGTTAAAGATAAAAATCTATTTAATTATTGTAGAGGTTATTGTCATATTGTAGAACTTGATACGTTTACAAAAAAAATTTGTAAAAGGTAGATTTCTAAGAATGCCTTTTTAAAAAGGTCAAAGTTATTTTCCAATGTCAAAAAATTAGAAACACTTTACTTTAAGTATAATTAACACAACTTAGTACCTACAATTCAGTTTCAACAGAAGAAGAAAAAAATGTAACATTAACATTTATTGTCTTGTTATGATCCTTCCAAAACAGCTCACTAATCTTAGAAATTTTCACTACATTCAATTCAGGTTAAGATTCTACGAATATTTCATCTTTGTATTGGTGCATGTAAATACAAATTTCCTTGGTTCGCCGTGCTTACAATTAACGATCGTAAATTAACAAAAACAACAACAACAACAACAACAAAACACAAAAAAAAACCCCAAAAACACAAAACAACAAACAAAACAAAAAAAACATTATTTTCGCCCTAGGGTATTTAGAAATGAATCGAATGATTGGAACCATTGTTAAAAGTAAAAAAACAATCCGTTTAATTTTTACCTGTAATAACCTCCGCATAGGTTTCCCAAAGAACTGAAAATCTATTAATATTCTATCTATAAATAAGCGCACATACAAAATGCTTTTAACATTTGCATTGTAGATTGCAATTCACCCTGTGTGGTGCCTACTGTCATATATGTTTTCCAAAGATTTTAATGGAGGTTTACTCCCTGAATCCCATAAATCTAACAAATCATTTTAACAAGAGTAATAAGTCTTTTTTAAGGTTAATGAAAAAATATTAATTTAAAAGAAAATCAATCTTTTAGGACAACAAAATATATTACTTGTGGTAAATTCATTAAAACATATAAACATCAAGTTTTTCAAAAAGAAAACAGAAGATATTAATAATGAAACCTTAATAATTTAACATGTCTTTAAGTCATAATTGGAATGCCCTTTCCCTAATATGAATTTACGATAGCTGCTTGTATGTAGAATCAAAATTAAAACAGTTTTTCACTAAATAAATTACTATCCAAATAACGACATTTAGCACAGGGCAAATTGAGTTATAAATTGTTGTTTGACAGACTTATATATGGACTTTCAAAAAACTTATAAAATTTTTTTAAAACAAATCAATTTTTTCATTAGCTCATATCAAAATATACAAATTCTTATCCAATAACCCAACGTGTAATAAATAACGCATTTAATTTTAAAGTGATTTACAGTGGTTGGTCTTAGGGTTACTTTTCTTTCTTATTTTCTTTGATTGTCAGTTGAAAAGGAAACAAAAATTTGTGATAACAACCAACAATGAGGGTTAAGAATGTTGAAAGAAGCAATTATTGGGTTTGTAAAAAAAATCAGATGAGCTTAAAAAAAGTGATTGAAGATGGAAAAAGAAAGTCGAATGTGGGTTATTGACAAAGATTATGGCAAAAAAGCTAAGGAAAGCCATAAAAAGAGGCTCACAATGAAATGCAACAAAGGAATGGAACGATCACAGTAAAATTCTATACGAAAGAGTAAAAAACCTGGAAACAGAACGTACCTGACAAAAAATGGATTTAAAATTAAAAACAGACATTCTTGAAAGACGTCGAGAAGTGGAATTATGACGTTCTGTTTTGAAATCAGATGTTTATTCCTGTGATGAAAGAAGTATACCATTTTTGTTATGATATCAACTTTATTATACATTTCTTATCTTATCCTCATTTGTCCACTGTCCCAAAAAGTGAATGTTTGTACATCAATCTGATGGCCGTCCTTATTATTGTGGGCGACAAGCAGTTCCATTTTTATTGAATTGTAACCCGCACTTACAAATAATAAGAATCAGT
>NW_026862307.1:0-28488 GCF_026571515.1 Ruditapes philippinarum | reverse complement strand
ATATGTTTGTTAAAACAGAATGTTTGACAATTTATTTAATTAATACATATTATATACCTAACCAATTTTTACAAACTAACTTGATCTGAAATATTTATCTAGTAATATATACAGCCCCTGCATGTTGGTGAAAACAGAATTTAAGACAATTTATTTTGTACACGATATATATTTGACAATATTTACAATGATATTTGATCTTGAATCTGCTGTTTATGTTGCCGGATTCAAATTTATGTGACATTTTTCTGATCATTTATATGTATTAGTTTTATATATTGAGGTTTTTTTACTCGCATTCCCCTATCATTATAAAATATAATATAACATATTTTACAATTTATATTTGATAATATGTTAATAAGCATAAAATAAGCTCATACTATAGTACCTTATGTAAATTAGTTATCATAAAAACCATAACATTTTTGTAAGATATATAATATATAGAGCTTAAAACGATAACTACTGACAAATTTACCAATTTAAATGTATGTACAGAGGATGGTACATGAAAAGTATTATATAAAGAGAAATATTGGACCAGTTGATGTTATAATAGGAACATAGATCCCAAAGCGCAAGCGATATTTCTTCTTATATGATATGTGACACGAGAAAAGTCAAATATTTGTATTTGGTAAAGGAAGCAATTAAATCAAGTAATATTGTTAATCATATATAATACGTATTTTTTGTAATCTTTCGTACTTTTTATTTATAATGAATTTTTATAATTAAAATTTTGAAAAGAAAAAATAAAAAATTAATATTTTAATTTTTCTTTTGTCAAAATTCTTTTATTTGCATATAAAAAAAATACGATAAACGAAAAAAAATTTTAAATATTGATTAAAATAATTTTTTAATTTGGTTCCTTTTATATTTCCGTGGAGTTCTGCCCTTATTTTTTCAAATAAATGTAAAATAGTTTTTTAAATAAACATTTAAATAACAATTTTAAAAGGAACGTCGTCCCGTAGCTAATTTGACCTAAAATAGTATCGTCATTTTAATTACGCCGATTTTAAGACCAAAGTTGTTAATAATGATGTTAGTGATAAAATGACTGATATTAATAATAATATCGTCATTTTGTGATAATAAAGAAGTTGTTGATTGAATTCAAAGGTTTTATGCTAGCGTCGTCTTCTTTTTTAAACAACGAAGATATTACTGAAGAGACCTTAAAAATAAATACGTCGTTGTCGAGTATCGTCACTGTTTTCCTGTACATGCGAAGTTGTTATAAATAGTTTCGACAATATTATATAAAATCGTTGTCAATGTTTATAAAATAGACTAAGATATTTTTTATGTATTTATGTAGGGAAAATAATAACACCGGCGGGAGTGTACTCTGGCTTTCAATGCTACATTTATATATCTGTCATTTGACATCATTTGTTTACGATCCGTGGTAGCCGCAATATGCTATTTACGACAATCCTGCGATCATCGCAAGACAAACGCAAAACTTTTTACATGAGAACCTCTAAAAATCGTGAGAATGCCATACGATTGTCTTTCGACAGTCTTAAGACGTAAAAAGCTGTCAAAACTCGCAAAAATAATGTGCGTGTTGAGAAATTAGTCTACGACGGTGCCCTTAAAGAATTTGCACGAATGTCTTGCGACTCCCACACGGAATACAGCGATTTTTGTCCAAATTCGTTTGCACGGCTACCGTTAGGCTGATGTGATAGATGCCCAAGATAATTCTACTATACTAGTACAAAGATAGCTGTAAGGCAGTCATTGTACAAACAAACAAACAAAGCACTGAGTGGTAATCATTTAGTGTTACAGAAGATTTATTTTATGCATGGCATTAAATACTTTATAACAATTTCAATTTAAATATTTTATTGAGCATATGAACATGCTTAAATGTTATTACCCGAATGTATAACATGTGAGGCGGTGACATTTATTACAATGAGAAAAGCATGATTATGTTATTACAATGAACTGTACAAATAAAGAACGATATTCACATGTATATAACTAATAACAGCAATAATATTGAACAAAAACGTACAAAATAGAATTAATCATATCATGGAATGACAGTCGGGGCGGTCATTGTTATGTCTTTAATTAGTTCAGATAAATCATGTCAGGCTAATTATATACCGGTACTGAATAGTATGATGACATAACACAGTTAAAGATTATTTACATTTTAAATTTTCATTCTTAACTTATTTCTGGAGAACGTAGTTTTGTTGCAAAGAAACTATATCGATTTATTTATTTATATTTAGGTTTAAAAATGTTTATAATATACATTTGATTGTCGTGTTGTAAGTAACATACTGAACTTTGGTAGCGTTCGCCGATTACAATAATATTTGGAAAGCCATTTATTTTCTGTTTCACGGTTATGTTGGCATACAAAAACAAAGTGGTAATTATCTTCAACAACATTCATATTGCAAAGATACATTTTCGATTTTCCCTTGGTATATTCCTAAATCTACATTCTTCTATTACAAGTCTGTGTGATGAACATTTAAGTCTAGCGAGACCTATGCGATGAGAATACCTTTTTTTACATGATAAATACTTTTCAAATCCTAAACTGTTCTCAAATAAATATGTGAGTGCACAGTTTTGGCATTGTTTCAATAGAAGAATTAAAACATTGATAATATTGACAGTATCATGTTAAACAGCTCAGAAATTATACAGGTACTGGTATTTATATTCAAGTATACTCACATTTCAGGATTTGACGACATGAACGAGACATTAATAGTGGGAATAAATGATATGTTTTATAATAGTAAGTCCATTGATTTCATTGATCAATTTAAACATTTTGTGCATAAGTTTGCGTAAGACTCTTTGTCTTGAAAATGATTCATTGACCATTTGCAAGACAGAAAACTATAATTTAGCTATCTTTTAAAATATGATGGCGGACATATTGTACCAAATGTTTTCTTTGAATATTTAAATTATGTATAACACTCATCTGTAACTGTTGTGTAGTATTTACTCAAACAATGCGAAACAACTTTTGAGATGTATATTTAAATTAAAAAAAGATATATTTGCGTCTTAATATTTCATAGTGTGCAAAAACATGTGCACCCGTACCGATTTTAGTAATGAATCTCTAAAATCTTGTCACACCTATCCCGACTAAGATTACTGTTCGCCCTTATTTGTAATAAACATGTTTACATCGACATATATGCAACTTTGCGAATGTATATACTTATCTAACTACACGAAACTTTACAGAATATTTTATGTTGTTTACAGTTTCTTCATTATCAATTCAATCAGTTTACAATCTAACGCGTAGCGTTATTTTACTTAAATCGATTTATGATCCAGTTTTAGCATATTTCAAATTTGTAATTTAATATTTTTACTTTATACAAAATATCAAATATTTGTTTGTCTGGAATTTTAATTTGTAAAATTTAAACAATTGATGGTTTTAAGTTTCTAAAATTTAACAAAATATGAAAATAAACAAAGAACAGATTTACTTGTTAAAAAATCAAGAAAATAACTGTGACAAATCTTATTTTTTTTAAACATTATCCTGAAAATTTATATCTTTTTGCTTCCTTTCTTACTTTTAATTTAGTCTGCCTGAAGGTTACTTTTGAAATGCTGAAGTGCTATCATCTTTATACAACGGCAAAACGATTTAAGTAATCTCACCAAACTCGTTAAAATCGTTCACTATAGAAATAAATTATTCCAAGTCATTCATATTAATAACAAATAAGCAAATTGCAAAAAGGTTTTCTTGATGAAACCAATTCTTTTGAAAAACAAATCAGATTTCCATTAATTAATGATTGGTGTTAACTGATATTTATAATTGTTTTCGTTTTCATAAAAACTAAACCGCTAGATGAACTCATCTGCACATGTTTCTAAATTCAAACTTTCACCATTTTCATATCATTGGTTGATCTCATATATTTTAGATGATATCATCTGCAGTGCCATCTGGCAATATCTCTAAAATATAGAGGATATTCAAGTTTTTTTACTATCAATACAGGTTTTATTTTTATCTTCAACAACATTCATATTGCAAAAAATACATTTTCGATTTTCCCTTGGTATATTCCTAAATCTACCTTCTTCTGTGATGAACATTTAAGTCTAGCGAGACCTATGCGATGAGAATACTTTTTTTTCACACGATAAATACTTTTCAAATCCTAAACTGTTTTCCAAAAAAATATGTGAGTGCACAGTTTTGGCATTGTATCAACAGACGAATTTAAACATTGATAATATTGACAGGTCAGACATTATACAGGTACTGGTATTTGTGTTCAAGTATTCTCACATTTCAGGATTATACGGCATGAACGAGACATTAAGAGAGGAAACAAAGGATATGTTTAATCATAGTAAGTCCTCTGAGATATTGATTTCATTGATCAATTAAAACATTTTGTACATAAGTTTGCGAAATAAACAAAACTAATACTCTTTGTCATTGACCATTTGCAAGACAGAAAACTATAATTTAGCTATCTTTTAAAATATGATGGCGGAGATATTGTACCAAATGTTTTCTTTGAATATTTAAATTATGTATAACACTCATCTGTCACTGTTGTGTAGTATGTTAGCCGGGTCAAATTGAAGATATGATTCGGAGTCTAAAAAGAAAAGAATATGTTTTTAATTCATTGCCTTTATTCTTTCTACTTAAAACATGGCGGAGACTGCCGTTGCATAACAACATGTGGCATAATAACATTTAACTAATTGTTCACAACTAAAAATAACAATGTTCTAACTTTACTCATGTCTAGGGGTACATGCAAAGAGTATTAAAATATAAATCATTATTATGATAATACTGCAATGTAAAATGTTTGGAATGAATAATAATAACCTGATTAACGACACAACCTTAATTTTTTATATATCTGATTGAAATAAAAACATATTAAACTGATGATTACTAAACTGCTACTATAGATACTTAACTTGAGAATTTACTATTATGCATAAAACAATAACAATCTAAATCATTGGCACAAATGATAATACTGACAATCAATTTATTTGGCACTTATAACTGTATATACTTAACAAAAGATGAAAGATAATAAATGAATTTTTATATGTATGGTTAGACAAATAGCATATAAACAACATTCAAAACAATATTTTATATGTTCGACTTTATGTCGTTTATTTAGTAATGTTCAAAACAATATATTATATGTTCGACTTTATGTCGTTTATTTAGTAATGTTCAAAACAATATATTATATGTTCGACTTTATGTCGTTTAATCGCTCTTTCCAAATATGGCATAATACATGCTTTTCTAAATAATTGTCTTAACAATTATTAAACTGTATTCTACTTATAAAAAGTTCATAATTATTATGTAAAATGCGTATTAACAATAAACATCTGTTTCACCCAATTCAAAAACTAGGTCAACTGGTAATCGTGGTGATCTACCAAATAACAAGTAGAAGGGAGCAAAGCTAGTGGTATCATGCTTGGTGCAATTATAAGTATGGAAACCTTATTTAGGTGATTCTTCCAATAAGATCTTTGGTCTCTGTCTAAGGTTTTTAGCATACCCGGTAATGTTCGATTGAAGCGTTCCACCTGGCCATTTCCTTCAGGGTGGTAAGGAGTTGTGCGAGAATGCTTTATTTTGCAAAATTTCTCCAGGTGAAAGAACAACTGATTTTCGAATTCTCTGCCCTGATCATGATGTAAACGATGTGGAAACCCAAACCTCATAAAATTCTCATTGAACATCTTTTCTGCAGCTGTCTTCCCAGATTTGTTTCTTGTTGGGTAAGCTTGTTCAAAACGTGTGAAATGATCCATTACAACCAGAATATATTCATACCCACCTTTACTGCTTTCGAGATGGAGATAATCAATTGATACCATTTCAAAAGGAGCCGAGGTATAAATTGGCTGAAGTGGTGCTTTTTGTTTGTTGTTCGGCTTTTTGTCTTTAATACACGTGCATCTCTTTAAGGTATTAGCACTTAGTAATAAAACTTTGCTTTTCCTTGATAGTTCCTGTCTGTTAATTTTGTTTTCATGAACATTTTCTGCCAAAATTTTGTGCACTGGCCCTATTACTCCATCAAATTATTGAGCTTCCCTAATCTCATCCAAAGTGAACCCTTTCAACGTTGGAACAACATGTCTACCTTCTTCTTCATCAGCAACATTGCATAAACTTAGTGCCAGTACATTTTCAAAACGGTTCGCGGATGTGATCATCACATCGATTCTTCACAAGATGTTTCTGCAGTATATTCTTGTTGATATTGATTGAAGTCTATTGGCATCCTGGAAAGGCCATCGGCATCCCCATTCGACTTACCAGGCCTGTAACGAATCTTAAAGTTAAAGTTTGATAATTCTGCAACCCAACGATGTCTAGTAGCATCTAATTTTGCAGTGGTCATAATGTAGGTCAACGGATTATTGTCACTTTATACAATAAATTCTTTTGCGTAGTAAAGATAATCTCTGAATTTTTCAGTAACTGCTCATTTCAGTGCTAACAATTCTAACTTGCCTGAATGTAAATGGTTATTCGTTTCAGCAGTAGTAAGAGTTCTGCTTCCATAAGCCACAACACCCATTTTATCATCCCCTTGACGTTGATACAAGACACAACCTAGACCTATCTGAGAGGCGTCAACATGTATTTCAAACTCTTTGTTGAAGTCTGGGTAGACCATTGTTGGACGGGTACACAACACATCAACCAGTTCTTCCAGTATTCTTTGATGGTCACCATTCCAAAGTACCTTCTTTTTTGATGAAACCTGACCATTTTTCTTCCGATTATCGTCCACTTCGGCGTTAAGAAGATCATACAATAGTTTTGCTCGTCTTGAGAAATCTCGCACATAACGTCGATAATACCCTTAGAACCCAAGTATCTGACGAACATCTCCAACTGTCTCAAACTTTACGTAATTTCATGGCCCTCACAGCCTCTATGTCTGAAGGATCTATGCTGTAGCCATCTTTCGAAACCAAATTTCCAAGATACCTCACTTCTTTTCTGAAAAGCTCACATTTCTTTAATTTAAGTTTGATTCCCTTGGACTTCAATCTTTGTAGAACGGTTTTAACGTCAATTAAACGTTGGTCAAATGCTTTACTGAATACCAGAATGTCATCAAGATAAGGTATACATATTTCATCCCTCAGTCCTTCGAGGCAGCTTTCCATAAACTCTTGAAAGCATCCAGGTGCTCCTGTAAGACCAAAAGGAATTCTAATCCATTCGTAAAGGCCCCATGGTGTAATAAAGGCCGTATACGGTCTACATTCTTCCTTAACAAATCCTTGATGATATGCCTTACCTTGGTCTAGAACAGTAAACCACTCATTTCCACCTAAACTATCAAGTGTATCTTGAATCCGAGGAAGTGGAATCTGACCTTTAATTGTTTTCTGATTCAGCTTTCGATAATCTATACACAGACGAAGAGAACCATCTTTCTTACGGACACAAACCACTGGACTGGAAAAAGGGCTTTTAGATTTTCTTACCCATCCCCGATTTACAAGATCAATAATATAATCTTTAACTTCCTTGTGCAGAGGTTTTGGCACAGAAGTGTATGTTCTTCTAACCGGTTCATCGTCCTTCAATTTAATTTCCATCTCTAATTCTGGAGCACACCCAACATCTTCCTCATCTTTAGAAAATGCGTCTTTTTCTTCAAATATCAATGCTTTAATTTGACATACCTGTTTTTCTGTCAGATCTGTTCCCTGAAGTCCAAGACCGAATGCTTCCTCACAACTCTTCTGACCATCTTGATCTGAAACAGAACAAGTCTTTACACTTACCTGTGCTGCAGCATCAACTCTTTAGTCAGCTAGAGTAATTAAAGAAGTCAAGCCTTGAACGGTCCCAGGAACTGTTCTCTTACCTAGTATCACATCTCTATCTGATGTATTTTCCACTGGCACTTGAATCTTAAACTTGGACCCCCTTGAAACATTAACCATTTGGGAATGATAGACTAACCCATTATCAGAAAATTCAACTTCTGGTTCAAAAAGTGCTGAAATGTCTTCATGAACAACATGTGAATGAACTGTTGCTCTGATCCATTGAGTAGAACTTGCAGGAATTAGAAGGTTTTTTTTGTGGTATTTTTAGTTTCAACTTTTTGGCATTTTTTAGTTGGGTGGTTCCAATATTCCTACTTGAATAATGTTGAAACACCCTTAGGATATGTTGCCTGCTTTTTAAATTTGTCTTTTGACGTCTTATCTGTGATACGCAGGCTTCATAACCTCTGATCCCCTTTCAAAATTCCATTTTATTTAGTTCCGCCCATTTTTTTTCTCGTTTAGGGCACACGCATTTTTTTACTTGGGGACCATACGCCGCTTTTCATGGTAAGGCACGGAAGTGTAACATTGAAGGTTCCATGATAACCGCCGTATGAACACATCTGCGGATGTTTCTAAATTCAAAATTTTACTATTACATGTGTAAATGCTGAATTCTGTCTGTCGGCTCTTAAAAGAGACACCTATCTATGGTAAAGCAATAGTTGGTAAAAGAATAGATAAATACAGAATCCCTAAAGAAAGCCCAACACGGCAAAATTGAAAATGTTGCAGGCTCGGTTTGATTGAGCCTGTTCATGGACGGTGCTGGAAAGTGCAAGTTACCGTCCACGCCCCCTAGCATATGGGCGGTTATCATGGAACCTTCAATGTGACAAGTTAGTGCCATTCCGTCAAAAGACAAATTTAAAAAGCAGGCACACCGCATCGTCTGATGTCGAAGCTGCCAAAACCCTTTGGCGAAGATCTAATGCCCGCATGACAAACTCAGACGCTGACTCTTGGACCCCTTGTGTTACATTGCATAGTCTTTTGTATAATTCAGTTGGTGTTTGTTCTTTAAAATGTGAATGTAAAATTCCCCTTAATTCCGTTAATGTAAGTTCGTCTTTTCCTTATAAATAACTTCTTAATTTAACACCAGGTGTAATACACCTAATGACACCTTCAATTATCTCTGTCTCGGTGTGTCCTTTTTCAATGCCAGTTCTTATTTAGCGGTTTAAAGATACCAAACTTAGACCACCTGCGTCTGTAATTGATCCTGATATTTTGAAGTCTCTTCTCCACATGGCTGGTGTCGGGTTTGTCTTCTCATGGTACTTCTCTGTGGATTTAGGAAAAGTTTTTTGTGACTTGTCTTCTGATTTGCATTCTAATAGCATCCGTTCACAATCAGCAAAAAGAAAAGCCCTTTGATCTTCTTCTTCTTCTTCTTTTAAAATTGATTCTGCCATCTCTTCAGCAAAGTTAAAAATCTCATCTTCATTTGAAAATTTCTTTTATTCATCCAGATGTTTTACTAGAGACCTCAGTTCTGAAGATTCAAGGCCGAAAATTTTTCTCTTCATCCGCATCACAACACGTAAACTTGTCATTGTTAATATCCCGGACGAGCCCCCAAATGTTAGCCGGTTCAAATTGAAGATATGATACGGAGTCTTAAAAGAAAAGAATATGTTCTTAATTCATTGCCTTTATTCTTTCTACTTAAAACATGGCGGAGACTGCCGTTGCATAACAACATGTGGCATAATAACATTTAACTAATTGTTCACAACTAAAAATAACAATGTTCTAACTTTACTCATGTCTAGGGGTACATGCAAAGAGTATTAAAATATAAATCATTATTATGATAATACTGCAATGTAAAATGTTTGGAATGAATAATAATAACCTGATTAACGACACAACCATAATTATTTATATATCTGATTGAAATAAAACATATTAAACTGATGATTACTAAACTGCTACTATAGATACTTAACTTGAGAATTTACTATTATGCATAAAACAATAGCAATCTAAATCATTGGCACAAATGATAATACTGACAATCAATTTATTTGGCACTGATAATAACTGTATATACTTAACAAAAGATGAAAGATTATAAATGAATTTTTATATGTTCGGTTAGACAAATAGCATATAAACAACATTCAAAACAATATTTTATATGTTCGACTTTATGTCGTTTATTTAGTAATGTTCAAAACAATATATTACATGTTCGACTTTATGTCGTTTATTTAGTAATGTTCAAAACAATATATTATATGTTCGACTTTATGTCGTTTATTTAGTAATGTTCAAAACAATATATTATATGTTCGACTTTATGTCGTTTAATCGCTCTTTCCAAATATGGCATAATACATGCTTTTCTAAATAATTGTCTTAACAATTATTAAACTGTATTCTACTTATAAAAAGTTCATAATTATTATGTAAAATGCGTATTAACAATAAACGGTAAAAATATGATGATATAAAGATGAATCTCAAAATACGTTTGTAAAACGTTTATTCGCGAAAACATATGACTCTAAACTTTAGACATGTTTGCAAGCAAAACAATACAATGTCATTGATAACCGTTACGATAAACAAAAAATACAATGAATAAACCTATCGAGGAAAGTCTTTTTCTTTCTCTAACTTGTAAATACTTACCTAAAAAGAAAAGAATATGTTCTTAATTCATTGCCTTTATTCTTTCTACTTAAAACATGGCGGAGACTGCGCCAAATTACCGCAAAGAATAACTAACGCAAAGAACGCTCAACATTTTTTTATAGGGGTGCCTTCATCAACCTCCTCACAAGTATTTACTCAAACAATGCGAAATAACTTTTGAGATGCATATTTAATTTAAAAATGATATATTTGCTTCTTATGTCATAGTGTGCAAAAACATGTGCACCCCGTACCGATTTCAGTAATGAATCTCTAATACACATTTTATTCCTTCAATATT
Organism: Ruditapes philippinarum; assembly: GCF_026571515.1. Taxonomy (NCBI): domain Eukaryota; kingdom Metazoa; phylum Mollusca; class Bivalvia; order Venerida; family Veneridae; genus Ruditapes; species Ruditapes philippinarum. The sequence continues at coordinate 17,642 of NW_026862307.1, read as the reverse complement.
TCATTAGTAAATATGTAATATCCTGAAATATGGATAGATAATTTGTATACCGATCTAAAAGCTTCTTAGTTATTAATGGCTGGTATGGTAATTTTAAGCATACATTAGATCGTCTTTGTATTACGAATATGGTGAATAATTATATTGGTTGCAAGAATTAATACTTTTGTAAAGAAAAAATGAGCCATGTCACGACAAAACCAACATAATAGGTTTGCGACCAGCATTGATCCAGACCAGCCTGCGCATCCGCGCAGTCTGATCAGGATCCATGCTGTTCGCTTACAAACCCTATAGCAAGTAGAGAAACTGATAGCGTTGGTTTTGTCGTGACGCGGCTCAAATGGTTTAAACAAGCACCTCTGTCACATATAACGTTAACAAGGTTGTCTACTACCTAAACTTTTACCAGTATTTGCATTGAGGTTGCTAACATCTGAAATATATGTTCTATAGGCATGTTAAATTAAGTGTGCAGTTTAAATTATACGATAATGACATGGCAATGTTTATACTTATGTTAAGACTTTGTTCTTTTACAGGCTACTTTGAATACTCAAATGTAAACATTACTGTAGGAAATGTTCTCGTTGATTCATATTTGTATTTGTGGAGACAAACGGAGAGAGAATTCGATGAAATAAACGGTATGTCATTCCATTCTTTACAAAAATCAGTACACACTCTTAAAAGTAATGAGAAATAGACTTTATCAATGGTTATGCTTAGAGATTTATTGTATTAAACTGCTCTTTTACAGTATGAATTTAAAATTCATCCACGTAAATTACGTGCAGAACATGGAACATTTAATTTGATAAAAAGATGTAAAGCACTTAAAATATATATTAAATTTTATCGAAATAGAGACATTTTAACCAAATTTGTTTGTTTACACAAACAATAATTGTAATGTTTTTTTTGTTTGTTTAGATCTTATAGCACATTATATAAAGGGAACTATATACATTGAATGGGCAATATTGGATATCGGCAGAACAGTTCCGATCATAGGCTTATTCGTTCCAGGTAAGTACCAAAGTTTCTTTGTTTGGTTGTCGGTAGGTGCTCCAAAAGCGTATATGTGATGTCATGTGGTTTCTTTTTCTTTTTCTGTGTTTTTAGAAATTGAAGCGAAGGACATTGTTCTTCCAAAATGTTTCATCAGCAATGGAAAATGGGACTTTCTCCATTTCAATGCACTGTCATGCTTCTATGATGTCTTCTGGGACTTGGACTTATATTCACCAGCTTACTACATGTTGTTTTATAGGTAAATATCATTCTCTTTTAAAGTAAACATTCTTTTTTAATCAAGATGGTCGTGCTTATAAGGTTTGGTGGATAAAATAAAAGTTGTGAGGGGTTTTAAAGCAATTGTTACCATATATTTGTTTGAAATACAGTTTGGTACACTACAGCAGGACAGAACGGATCAAACTCGTGCTTGCAATTTCCAAATCCTCTATTCTACTAAATGGCAGATGCTATAAATGTTTATGGCATGAAAATCGTGCTTGTAATATATTAAACATGAACTTGCTGACTTGCGTGAAGAAACTTGTCCATTTACATCAATTCTAGGAAATCTGTCTTAAAACTTAAAGATAGTCTGCCAGCATTCATGCAATGTGACCATGCTCTTTGCTGCTGGGAAAAGCTAAAAGCTTTCTATTCCTGCAGATTAAGGGTTAAGTGTTATAAGTGTATTGATAACAACGTTTAAAAAAGTGAACATTATTCATTTTTATCATGCTCTCCGAAGGGTGAGCATAAAGTCGCCGCTTTGTCTATTCATTCGTCCGTCCGTCTGCTCTCACGGGACAGTAATGTGGCTAGAGGGACAATAGATAACTGATCTTTCTCTTTGATGTCAGTCATTTCGTAATGTCTTTATGTGGCTATTTTCTTTTGTGTGGCTGTAAAGAACAATAGAGAGAACACATTATTAATGTCCCGTTAAAATGTCCGTATGCCCGTCCGTCCGCTATTCTTGTCCGGGACATAACTTTGAAACAACATGAGGTATCAACATGAAACTTTGTAGGTAGATCGATCTCATAAAATACGAGATGTGCAATTTACAAGAATCATAACTCTCCCTTGCCTCAATTTTGAATTATTTCCCTTTGTTCATTTTTACACTTTGAACTTTGTCCGGGACATAACTCTAAAACTATAAGCATGATATCGCCATGAAACTTTGTAGATATATAGATAGATCTCATTAAATAGAAGTGCAGTGCCAAAGCCTTGCCTAATTTTGGAGTTTTTGACTTTTTGTTTAATTTTACACTTTGAACTTTGTTCGGGACATAACTCAGAAAGTATAAGAGATATCAATATGAAACTTTGTAGGTAGATAGATATCATTGTGTAAAAGTGCAGTGCTTAAGAATCATAATAATAATTACTCTTTCTTGCCTAATTTTTGTGTTATTGTCCTTTGTTCATTTTTACACTTTGAACTTTGTCCGGGACTACTCCACGGGGAAGAATCACGCCGTTCGTTACCCAAACAAACAAGATGGCGGATGCAGCCAAAAAGTAGAGTTTTCCCTTTTTTCGCTGAAATCCGCGATGTTCTGATCTTAAAGTACATATAACAACCTTATCCACAATTTTCCTGACACACAGGATTTTATTTCATGATGTTTCGTCCCGTAGTTTATCTGAAATGCTCGTCACCAGATTCGAAGCGAGAGAATTTCCCACCGGTTTGATCGTGGTAACGTACGGCTTTTTCTCTAAAATTCACTGTTTCGTTTACATATATGTATATTTACTGAAACCACTGACTTTATAAAGTTGTAATATATCGTCATCTAAGCATTCATGCCCATTCTGGCTATAATAACCGCTGAAAATATTAACATAGGGGCATTTTCTGGTAATGATAACGTATGGCGTACAAAATATCAATGATAACGTACGCACATTATTTTTCTGATTAATTGATTTTATATGAAATAGAAAAGTTATGTTTACCAGACATAAAAGGATGTGTAGAACCGAATAAAGAAACTGAAATAAATAATATTAGTCTCCAGCTTTATTTGTCATCTAATGAAAACGCTGTAGTTCTTAAAAATTCTTTGTGTGAATTTTTATAGAAGAACAAAAGTCAATGATATATTTAAGTCCGTTTATAGCAGCCTTTTATTTTTCATAGTGCTTCATAGAACCGCGTTTGTGGAAATGGACAGGTATAGTGACGAAATAAAGTTAATATTAATGAAGGCTTGACACTGAGTATGTTCGTATTCATCTGTAGCTGTTCTACAGAAATGAGAGATATTCTCCAGTCGCTATCGCTCCCGTCGAAGTTTCTAATTTCTGTAGAACAACACGGATTAACACTTACATATACTTCGTAAACACTAGTTTAAGAGTAGCGTAATAATTTTGAAACCGTTCTTTCATAAAAATATGACGCATGAGCGGTCTGGCATTAAAGGTTTCAGCCGGGTTTTCCGGCATGGATAAACACCGAAATCCAAATCCGATTTGAAACTTTATAAGTAACACTAGAAATTAGCAAATTCCAATGTCACTGTTTAATTTATGATACCTGCAATACTTTTTAAAAAAGAAATTATTGTTTTTGTTGGGGCGTTTGTGGAAAAAAAACACGCCAGAATATGATAGGCAAATTCTTGCATGTAATTGTTATGATCAAATTATGACGTTCCTTTCATTTGCAATTATGAAATCCGCAATTGATGCGAAGGGACCTTCATTTTTATAGTATATGTGCATAAACATACGGTAATTGCGTTTATGTGTTAAAAATCGATTAATATACAACAATTTTGCATTAATGTATGTTTTTTGTATGTATGTACATGTATATGTGTGTATGTATATGTATATACAAGAGACCTATAAGTTACTGGTTTAAAGATCAATTTTGAAATTGTTTATTAAAATTTCGGCTGGTATTTACTTTATCAATCAAAATTGATCTTCTCCAAACCTTTTCATGATTTTTGATATTATGTTTATATGAACTGTTCGTTATTGGGCATAATTGCTTAGATGACAACATATTACAACTTTTTAAAATCAGTGGTTTCAGTTAATGAACATATATATAAACGAAACAGTGAATTTTAGAGAAAAAGCCGTACGTTACATTGATCAAACCGGTGGAAAATTCTCTCGCTTCGAATCTGGTGACGCGCATTTCAGATGAACTACGGGACGAAACATCATGAAATAAAATCCTGTGTGTCAGGAAAATTGTGGATAAGGTTGTTATATGTACCTTTACATTAGAACATCACGAATTTCAGAGAAAAAAGGGAAAAACCTAATTTTTGGCTGCATCCGTCATCTTGTTTGTTTGGGTAACGAACGGCGTGATTCTCCCCCGTGTACTCTAAAACTATGAGATATCAACATGAAACTTTGTAGATAAATAGATCTCATTGTGTAAAAGTGCAGTGCTACAGAACAATAATTCTGTCAGGCCTTATTTTGGAGTTATTGCCTTTGTTCATGTTTACACTTTGAACTTTGTTCGTGACATAATTTTAACACTGTAAGAGATATCAACATGAAACTTTGTATATATATATATATATCTTATCGGGTAAAAGTGCAGTGTTAAAGAACCATAACCCTGCCTTGCCTTATTTTGGAGTTATTGCATTTTGTTTATTTTTACACTTTAAACCTTGTGCGGGGACATAACTCTGAAACTATAATAGATATCAACACGAAACTTTATAGGTAGATAGATCTCATTGAATAGAAAGTGCAGTACAAAGAGCTATAACTCTGCCTTGCCTTATTTTGGAGTTATTGCCCTTTGTTCATATTTAAATACTTTTCTGTGTCCAAAGCCTGCTCGGGGAGCATCACCCGGTTCTCGTTCAATTAAGTGTAAAAGCAGTGTTCCAAATGAATTCTAAGCAAGTCGTAAACCAAAATGTCTATTCATATTTAGGGAAATGGAAGGAAGATTTGTTGTTCTCACAGAAGATATTAGAAAGGTGTTGATTGAAGATAGAGTGAGATTTGAGAAAAACATGCAGATAACAGTAATAACTGATGGAATATTTGGTAATCATTATGTGTTTCATAACATTATAAAAGATTGTCCACTTATTTATTTGAGTTTATCCAATTTATTATCCAATTTATCTAGGATCGGAGGTCCTTGTTCAATTAGATATTTATTTTAGGAAAGTAATCGATTTTATTTATATAAGTAACAGGGTGTTTAGATATTATTGTGCCACCATTATCGCCGAACATTTTGAAAAACAAATATCATTCTACATTAACAAACCGCATTTACTGACTTTGTAACTGTTCTAGATTTGAAGGAAATATTGTATATTAAAGTCTATGAGTACGTAAACATTTTGTCCGCTTTAAGTGATGAGGAAATAAAATATTTCTCTGAATATAGAATGAATGTTGCATGTGATACCTTAATATGACGACATAAACCACGTGATTTGGACACCCTGCTGAATTTAAAGCTGCTTTTTAATGCAAGATATGTTCAAGAATGTTAAAACGATGTTAAACGATAATTTTTGCATCGCATATTCTGTCATGCATTTTTTTAGAAAGACTATTTTACACAAAGCAACATATTAAATTTACAAAATGTATAGTTTTGAGAATATTTCATCCTATTTTAAGGTTATCATTCAGATGACACTTTTCCATGCAATAGTGATCTGGGAATGGAAGATTTCGGTATAGATGATATGCAAATATCATACTCGAGTGAAAGGCCACGTTTTCCTGCTAAAAATGCTAGACCTAATCTGTCAGGATGGTGTGCTGATGTAAATGACATCTCTCCTTTTATAATGGTAAATAATATACTTTTAAACGCATGATTAATGCCACATAATTCGACTTTGATTGACTAAAGAGTACTTACTTTATAGGAACATGATCGTTTTAAACTGATTAAGCCGGTGCTAGATGAGGATTGTGAATTAAAAATAATTATTTTAATACCTTTTAACCTTATTTATTTCTATGTTTGTATTGAGAGAAATTGTACGTTTACAAAACTTTTTACTGACTTGATTAAACTTGAAAAAATATAAAAAAGAAAGGTAAAAAACAAGCAAACAAAAACAACATTTATAAAAACAACGAAAAATCAATCGTGAAGAGTTTTAAAGATACCGTCGAGTTATGACTCATTGAATTACAGTATGCACTACTAATTCATATAAATTGAAATGAAATAGAGCACAATATTTTTATAGGTTCGTTTGGATCGGGAAAGCAATATTAACGGTATCACAATAATGAACTGGGAGGGTTCATTTAGAACGGTTGTAAACGGCACAGGTCAGCAACAGTTCTTCCGGATTGGCACCAGCTCCTTCACAATTGCTTTTGGTTTGACAGAGAACAACCTTACAGTGTATTCCAAATTTCAGGTATGAAAAATAAGTGTTCAAAAAATGTTTTAAATTTATACATTATGATTGTAAAATTCATAACACTGCTAGTTTGCAGCAGTTATTTTTATTGGATATTCTTGAATTGTATATGAATTTTTATGATTCATACAAACGTTTGATTAAAATAATGTTACTAGTATCTATTTTTATTGATTCGTATTGTTCAATACCGTACAGCTGTTTTATAGATTTTTTTAAAAAGCTATAATGCTACGTATCAACAGTTGTTTGGTAAATAACCCTTGACAGATAGACATTGTTAAATGTTTTCCTTGAATTCTTACATAAAGTAAGAACATAACTAGTCCTCTGCCTAAGAAGAGTGAACATACATACATACATACATACATACATCCATACATACATACATACATACATACATACATACATACACGCACGCACGCACGCACGCACGCACGCACGCACGTACATACATACATACATACATACAACATTAATGTGCAAATTCGGTTCAAGTATTTGCATGGGCAGGCTAAGTTATAGCATTTAGTCGTTTTGTTTGTCTAGTATTTATTTCAATACATGTATAACTTTTAAATTAATATTATGCCATGCATGTAAAACATGTTTTATATTTAGTGTTGAAAATTAATTAGGGTACTGCAGTTTACGCAAATTATATGAAATAATCATAAAATTATACTTAATTAAATATTTTTTTTCGTTACAGCTGGACTTGTTGTACAACGTGAATGAACCACAATATTTTAGGTTTTACAGACCAGTGTTTGCCAAATTTGTAAAGATTTTTGAAATAGAACCTATGTTTCAAAACATGAAATGCCTTCGATTTGAGATTCATGGATGCAGGAAAACGAAGACAGGTAATGTTCAGGAAGCTAAGTTAATTTGTGGTGAACTGAGAAAAGTATGTTTAAACAGTCACAAATATAACAAGAATTATCTTTAAAATAATATATTCTGCTGTGATAAACTTTATTTTACTAGTGTTATATTTCTGCGTCTTCAGACGTTAACATTCTCTTTAAGCTATCAGTGTCATTTAAGGAAATTTTTTATTACAGGGGTCCATAATTTACAATGCTTCAAAGCAAATGATACGAAACGATATTTTGGCATCGTCAGTATGCAAGACGAACATGCAAACATGCAACAAGAATCCTCAATAGAAGATTGTGAGAGAGCATGTGTACAAGACCAAACGTGCACTTTCACCAATTATTATCTCCATAGCCCCTGCTTACTGTATAATAACACAAGCATGGATACAAAAAAGAAAATGATTTGGCATCTTCATGAAGGATACCCTGGCTATACATCTGTTAAATTTTGCCAGTCAGGTAATTCTTTACCCATAGACATCTTCAAATTCATTTCAAGTTTTATTCTTTTGACAGAAATTATTTTATTTGGAGTTATTATTGCAAAGCGAAAAACATAATAGACGTAGATTTGGACCAACTCTTAAGACACGTGTCAAATGTTATGTGACTTTCCAGCTTTACTAGTGGAGGAAAACGTAAATTGTCCCTAAAACGTAAAATGTCCCTAAAACGTAACACTTTCCTAAAACGTAAAATGTGGGTATCTTAGAATCCAAAGTCCTTGCAAAGTCCCTGATAGGATTTGAAAAAAAGCAGTAACAGGCAAGGGGTCGAAAGTCAATAATATTTAGTTTTATGACTGAGTTGAAGTTTTGAAATCAGATACAGACTAGACTTGCAGACTTTTATTTTCCCTTCAAGTATAGTATTATTGTAAATGACATACTCAATAAGTCGCCTCATATTAAGAGAACAATGTGTCTTTCTGTGGTTGCTTAGCTATCGTAATCAGATTATGTCTGAAAAACAACAACAAAGCAACAAAACAACCTCCATTAAAAACACACAAACACACCCCTCAAAAAACATTGTTCACCGACATGATTTGTTGTTCTATATAACATTTTTATAACTCGATATTTACATGAGTACAAACATATAGCGCTTCATTCATTCATCTGTCGCTCCTGCTTGTTTGTTTTCTTTACAGATTACATATCAAGTCCTTTTGCAATGTACAGCCATTCAAGAGATAAAACTGGGACAGTCGTTTCTTATATGTCATTCGTAAGAAATCAAAGTGTTCTGACCAGCATTGGTTATCCATTTGAATATGGTTTTGGTGAAAATTATAAATGGGTAGTTCAGTTTAATGAAGAGGAATACATACGGATTGTTTTCACCAATATATCACTGACTGAGCAAGAGGTATTTGTAAATAATACTTTTTTTATAAGATGACATCAGTTCTTTTTAGTGTAATATACATTGTGGCATGCACATAATTATTTCAATAATGAACGTATTGCCATGTCATCACCAACCTAAAGTATATTCATGTATGGCGCATTTTTTTTTAAATGGCGCGCCCCTAAATGACTTGCCTGTTTTAAACGTTTTCTTGATTAATACCTTTATACACTAATTATATCATCACGGATTTATATTGTAATATAAATCCGTGATATCATTTCTCATTCCAAACTTTAAACTTATCCATGAAATGTTATACATTTCAAAACAGGACGTCTTCATAACATTTCTTTCCTTGACCCGTTTTATAAAAAGTTATATAAAATGCTCATTTAAGAACTTATACGTAGTACTTTGTTTATGTTCAACAAATACAACAGGAAAAGCCGAATCGACTTTTGACTAATTGAACGGAAAAATATTAAAACAATAGCCGATATCAATCTTTTGTTATTCAAAATGGATTTTTTCTATTAAAGTGCACAGAATCTATGTATTGTATTTGTAAAAATAAATCTATGCATAGAAATACTTCCTTTGGCTGTTTCTGACTTACTGAACGATTATTTTGATGGGAAAGATAATGACACATCATTGAAACTTTCGATGTGCAGGGGTTCAAGCAAATTTATTCAAGTCATTTACAAAACAATAGGCAATTTGAATCGATGCGAATTGTTTTGTACGTTATAATGTAACGTGGATTTGCCAAACTGGTACCGAGGACATATAGTACCGAAGTGAGTGCTGTCAAATTTCAGTACCAAAATTTATGAGTTGATAGTTCTATTACAGTTTTATCATGAAACAATACATATGACATGTGTATCATTGCAAAAAAAAAACAGTGATTCGGAATACACAAAATATATGACATCAATACGAGTACATGAGCTTTTTGCATTTTAATTTTTAACTTTTTTGTTGTGTAATACTTATGGTTTGAACGGACACAGAAATTCCTTCTTAGTAATGACCATTTCGTTTCTTTTCGTTAATTAACTTAGAAGCAAGCGCCTTTTCATTTTTATTTTTTTTATTTACAATTGACAGATTAAATTGTGACACTTCAACAAAATGAAAATACAGATAATGTAAGAATACCTTTATGCTTTGCTAAAGTCGTATTGTTTGTACAGGGCATCTGAAACAAAACTAAACAAGAGGGCCATGATGGCCAAAAGTCGGTCACCTGTATATAGGCCCCCGGAGCGGGGCCGGTTTAAACCCCAGGGTTTTTATTTGAACAAACTTGGTTGACACCCATTAGAAGATGTTTCATAAGAGAAACCGGTTGGCAAATAATTAAATAAGTTAACTCATGGACTGTGTTTTTTTGTTTTATTTATATGTGACTTTTTCCGGCACTTGTTTTCATTTGTTGTATATATATATATATATATATATATATATATATATATATATATATATATATATATATATATATATATATATATATATATATATATATATATATATATATATATATATAATGTATGTATATATATATATAATATGTATATATCTAAAAAAAAAGTCGAGCTAATGAATGACCCCCGGGGCGGGGCCAATTTTGACCCCAGGGCTCTTATTTGAACGAACATGGTAGACATCCATTAGAACATGTTTCATGCTAAATATCTTAGCTCTAGCTCTTTGCATTCTTTAAAAGAAAATTTTTTAAGTTTTTACTATATGCATATAGGGAAAATCAATGACCCCCTGGGGCGGGGCCAATTTTGACCCCAGGGCTTTTATTTGAACAAACTTGGTAGACACCCATTAGAAGATATTTCATGCTAAATATCTTAGCTCTAGCTCTTTGGGTTCTTTAAAAGAAGATTTTTTAAGTTTTTACTATATACATATAGGGAAAATCAATGACCCCCAGGGCGGGGCTGATTTTAATTCTAGGAACAAAATTTAAACAACTTTGGTTTTGGACCTATAGATGATACCATAGACCAAATATCAAAGCTCTAGGCCATTTACTTTCAGACCAGAAGATTTTTCAAGTTTTCACTATATGTATGTAATGAAAATCAATGACCCCCCGGGGCGGGGCCAATTTTGACCCTAGGGTCATTATTTGAACAATCTTGATAGAGGTCTACCACACAATGTTTCATGCCAAATATCTAATATGTAGCCTTTGCCAAATCAGAGAAGAAGATTTTTTTAGATTTTACTATATACACATAAGGAAAAACATATGACCCCCCGGGGCGGGGCCAATTTTGACACTAGGGACAAAATTTGAACAACTTTGGTAGAGGACCCATAGATGATACCATATACCAAAAATCAAAGCTCTAGGCCATTTACTTTCAGACCAGAAGATTTTTCAAGTTTTCACTATATGTATGTAATGAAAATCAATGACCCCCCGGGGCGGGGCCAATTTTGACCCTAGGGCCATTATTTGAACAATCTTGATAGAGGTCTACTACACAATGTTTCATGCCAAATATCTAATCTGTAGCCTTTGCCAAATCAGAGAAGAAGATTTTTTTAGATTTACCTATAGACATATTAGGAAAAACCTATGACCCCCCCGGGGCGGGGCCAATTTTGACACTAGGGACAAAATTTGAACAACTTTGGTAGAGGACCCATAGATGATACCATATACCAAAAATCAAAGCTCTGGCCCATGTACTTTCAGACAAGAAAATTTTTTAATTTTGTGTTTTTTGAAATCCTTTTCTGGCCCTGTGACCTACATATGCAACAGACCGGAACCATTTGAACAATTTTGAAAGGGGACCACCCAAGGATCATTTCTGTAAAGTTTGGTTGATGTGCAGTCATTGGTTTCAGAGGAGATGTTGTTTATGTTAAAAGTTGACGACGCACAATGCACGACACACAACGCACGACGACGGACGACGGACACAGGGCGATCACAATAGCTCACCCTGAGCATTGCTCAGGTGAGCTAAAAATAACTTTCGTTTTTTTATGACCGTCTGCTCGCCCGCGACTTGTAAAGCTCAGAAATGATCCTGATTTTTGACTGGTTCGAAATAGACGAGTTCATTGTATGTACATGGTTATATTGAAGCTGCATGCCTCCAGTTAAGCCCAGCTGGCATTTTTTTAAAGAAAATAAAATTTGAGAAAATGCAAGATGTTTAGAAAGATTAATAATATTTCAAGATATATCTAAAATGCCATATGCAAAAATGATTTGCAGTATTGTCGACGATTTTTTTGTGTGATCAATCTTTTCAGTTGTCATTACTATAAAAAAAAATGCAATTCCAAATTAAACATTTTGCTGATTTTGTCGAAGTTACAAACCGAGGTTAAAAAAATATCAAACTATTGCAGCTAAAGGTCATACTATTAAGCATAATTTCAATGCTGTGCAGGTTCAATCTTTGATATCAATTTGAATTAATATTGTGTACATACTATATAGTGTAATGATGTTATAAGACTGGACGAAGAAGACACAATTTTTGGAACAAACGGCGGAACGCTTCATGCAACGTTTAGTTTAAATCGTCTCTACAACAACAAACAAGTTATCATAGACACCTACGTAAACAGCTTCATTCTGACCTTTACAACCTGTTCATATCATACAAATGTTGACTTCCGTGGAAGGGGGTTCCGAGCCATTGTCCAGAAACAAGGTGACACTTTCCTTAATTGATTTTGTTTTCACGTGCGGCTATTACTGTATTAGTTTGAATTCATAATAATGATTGTCCGAGTTAGAAAAAGAAAGCTTGAAGTAAATATAACAATACAGCATTTATTCGTGTATTTCTTCGATATTAAGAAGAATCCTATATTCTTACAAATTTAAAATGTTTACCCAGATTTCTTTATACATTGAATACAGAAATACCGAACTTTTTTAATGTATTTTTTTCATACATTGTATACAGAAATACCGACATGCTTTGATTTCATACATTTTGATCCTACAAACAAATATACTGAGGAATGTCATTTACCTACGATGATGCTGTCGTCATTGGGATTCAACAATATTATTTCATATGACACTGGCTCTCTGGAGAGATGGAATATTTCTAGTAACAAGCAAACATTTCGTATTAAAATGCTACATTTTGATGTAAAATGTAGAGATGGTAATACTCATTTAATACATTTTGTTCTAGATTGTTTAAAGAAAGGAAGGCGTAGTTGGTTGGTTGTATGTCATCTTTAAAATTGATTTTGGCTTTAAAGCTAATGCGTTTAAAAAACGGCTGAATATTTCAAAAACTCGAATTTTGTTTTTGCATCAGATTTTTGTTAACAAACCTTTTCAGAAGACTGTTTATTGTGAATGCTATTAATGTAGATGACGCGTTTTGCAACAAATAAGACTTTAGTATATATTTAAAATACTTTGAATATATCAATAATTAAGAACACATTTTTTTTCATTTATAATCTGATCAATTTCAGTGTTGTCGAAATTCCCCAGTTTATATAGACTTGGTATACAAATATCTGGAGAAAGTGATCCCTCGGAAGCAATAAAAACAGTAGAATATAATGACAATTGCAAACTCGGTTTGATTGGGTCTGTACATGAGGGATAATGATAAAAGTGCAACTTCCCTCACGAAGTTTCAATTGAATGCCATCTCCTTGTGAAATAATTCTAGCAACATTACTCACCATCTTGTTAAATCAATGTTTGGCTATTTTCTGTACTGTTAGCGCTTTGATGTATTTTCATAAAAAAAGTTTTAAAGTCCTCTTGTATTGTCTTACAGCTAGAATAATTGGAAATTATAAAATCACTCTTGTCTCGATAAATTGGTAAAGTCAACTCTTTTTTTTTTCAGAGCACAAATTTGTGATACGTGAAAACCTCAGGGTTGATAATGTGTATTGTAATCTACAGAAACCCCCAGCAATCATTCTCTCGAGAACTAGGGTCGTGTATATTCTTTTTTCTTCCCATTTCAATGAGGATGACAATAAGTTTCGTCTTGTTTACGAAGCGATGGATGAAGAGCCACCGAAGATGACCGTAGTGAGAGCAACTAGTATACCAGGTAAGATATAGAGGATATTTGTTTGTTTTGCATGTAAGATTGAAATATAATTTCACTGAGTGAACACCAGATGCAATATTTTCACGAGTTGCGTAGCCACGAATGAAAATATAATAGCTGGTGTTCACGAATGAAATATATTTCAATCTTATATGTAAAACAAATAAATTTTCTTCTTATTTCATGCATTTTAAGCGATTTTAAGTATTTTTTAGTGATTTTGCCGCGTAACGTCGCGCATTCTCCTTTGTGACGTCATTACATCATAACGTCACATCATCAATTTTGAAATATAGTTCTGTTTAATTTCTCTAATTTTGTTACACCTTTAACATGATGCATGTCGACATCGACTTTCTTTTCCTAAAGAAGCAAAATTTACGTAAGACGGCATTTTTTTCTGCCTGTTAATCCATTTAGTTTGATTTTCTTTTCATCCGCATTCAGATATAGTCCGGCTACAGTAAAATTATATTTTATAAATTTCACTAGTGGTTTATCAGAATATAATCATCTGATATATTACAATAAAACACTGGAAAGCATGAAATGAACTATAATTATTAATCTGATGAATAAGATTAGCTTTTGAATTTGGAACAATCCGTTCTAGATAATGACAAATAAAAATAACTGAACACTACTAGCAGTATAGAGCCCTAGCAGTATAGAGCCCTAGCAGTATAGAGCCCTAGCAGTATAGAGCCCTAGCAGTATAGAGCCCTAGCAGTATAGAGCCCAAGCAGTATAGAGCCCAAGCAGTATAGAGCCCTAGCAGTATAGAGTCCTAGCTGTATAGAGCCCTAGCAGTATAGAGCCCTAGCAGTATAGAGCCCTAGCAGTATAGAGTCCTAGCAGTATAGAGTCCTAGCAGTATAGAGCCCTAGCAGTATAGAGCCCTAGCAGTATAGAGCCCTAGCAGTATAGAGTCCTAGCAGTATAGAGTCCTAGCAGTATAGAGCCCTAGCAGTATAAAGCCCTAGCAGTATAGAGCCCTAGCAGTATAGAGCCCTAGCAGTATAGAGCCCTAGCAGTATAGAGCCCTAGCAGTATAAAGCCTTGTCAGACTACACAGCAAGTCCTTTTTCTGTTGACCCCGGCGGGTTGTGCATGAGTGATACATGCTATTCAATTTAAGTCAGAACAAAAAAAAATAAAACACTTAATTATATACTTATAAATGAAATATTGAGAAATATTGATGAAATAAAATGCGTATTTTCATTTTCCGTATTTTCACTGTAAAAATTTATTTTTCACTGCAGTGAAACATATTTTCCGTATTTTCACTGGTGTCTTGCCGGACTACTTTCTTTTAAATTCAACCAGTACACAAAATTTAAGGGAAAGTTTTTCAAATTTTATCGCAAAAAAGAGAAAAATGTACATAATAAACAGAAAATTCAAGTTTTTTCTATAAATACATGATTTATTTTCATCTTGTGACATGAAAATTACCATATTTCACTCGTGGCTACCGCCACTCATGAAATATTTATTTTCATACCACTCGATGAAAATAAATCATGTATTTATAGAAAAAACTTGAATATCCTCTATATGTTTAATGACTAAATGAAAAAAAAATCGACATAAATGTAACCATGTGTAGCGGAGCGGTTAGGTAGAGGGCGCTTGGTAATTATGTCATCTATACAATTTAAAATGATAACGCAGATGAAGTATAACATGAAGTAGGGCGTTAAAAGTAGACAAATATTGTTGCATTAGTAAATGGTTTAATACAAACAAGAGTAGAAAAATCAGAAAAAAGAATGTTACACATATCCTGTGCACTTGTTTTACAGATCTTCAAGACATTGCATTATATGAAACACACGAAGCTCATGAAGATACGGGTATATATAATTTAATTAATTTCCTTTACCGAAAATAACTTGAAAAGATATATCCCATCTTCATTTGAACACACTTTTACATATATATGAGCAGCGTCACGACAAAACCAACATAATGGATCCAGACCAGCCTGCGCATCCATGCTGTTCGCTTTCAGTTTCACTACTTGTTATAGGGTTTGTAAGCGATCATAATTGATCCTGATCAGACTGCGTGGATGCGCAGGCTGGTCTGGATCAATGCTGGTCGCAAACGCTTATGCAGCTCATATTTATACTTTCAGCTCAATCAACAGGCGATTATTTTAATTTATACATGTAAACAGTACTGCTATACCGTCGCGTTAAGGTATTACACTTAAGGAGAAACACAACACTATTTATGATGTGTTTACATGCCTACTATTTAGTCAGGAACTTAGTTTTTAAATATTATCAAAACCCTTAAAAACCCTCTCATAATTATAGTAATTCATTTTTACGAAATATTATTTCGTTTGTACGAACTAACGTTATAACGAATAAATATTTTGTAATAACGGATTAATATTTTATTAAAACGAATTAATTAAGTCCCGGGAAAAAAGTGTGGAAAATATCACCATATGGGCTCCGTAGATAAGAAAACATATATACAATATCTTTCTCATTTCCTTCAGAAAAGCTGGTGCGACAGTATGGTAGTAGATATCAAAACATAAGTAAGTACAATCACATACTCTTGAATATTTTGATATATTTTACAAAGAATAGAAAGATTTTAGGAAGGACATTACGTTTAAATAATCTAAAAAAAAAAACGATTTTAAAATTACTTCACTTTCATTCGCCACAAATCATTTAATCCACTATCCAGAAGTTTACAGCCAATCGTGCCATCTATTGTCATTATTTATGATTTCTATTAATGTATTATATAATTATGCTTTTACATCTTTAGTATTCATACGTTTTCAACTAGCCCCTTTATACCGCGATCTCTTGTAAGGATAATATCTGTGGTAAGTGCATGTGTAAATATTTTTATGTTAATTAGGATGTCTTCATCTTGTTTAATGTGAATCCGACATCTCCCGCAGCGTTTCCCGTTTTTTGTCCAATTCCATATCAATACCTTACTTGGTAAATGTCATTTTTGAGATATTACACTCTCCCATAACAATTTTTACTCTTGTTTCGTGAACGTTCGCTCCTACTGGCGACAGAGATTTTTACTCACACAAAGGAATTTAAAAAATGATTTTGGAAATACTCAATCTTAAATTTCCTGGAACCATGGTAACGACAGGACATCTCAAAATTGCCGACAAAATCTATTTTTTTGCGTTGATGTTTTTTCATCAAAAATCATATCAAAGTCCTTAACCTCCACAATGGATTCAATGTTGGTTACACGTTACCTTAAGGTCGACCTGGGGCCATTTTAGCCTTTCACAGGTCCAAAATTTTCTTAGAGATGATGGGGTATACTGACCCCCTCAAACCCCTAAACTGAAGGGGGCACATCCCCCATCTGGCACTCCCTTGATGTATCTATTTGATAGAAGATGGAGCCGAAAAAATGATCACTTTTTGAACCCCATTTCTCAAAGTGACATTATGCCTATCCAATAGTAAATGGTTGGTGTTCATGTCGAAGTTAACATAACTTTAGATTTTTATATATTAATTGCTCTCAATTTTCAATAACCCACCTGGTCCACAGAAAATTCCATAAATATCCTTCGAAGTATATCCTAAACATTCAATGGGACATTCTTTTTATATTTTAGGCAGTTGTTATATTTTATACTAAATACTTTTCATTGTCAATTATTATTCAATGACCATTATAATAGTCGATCTGTTTAAATATGTAGTCTGTGCCAGGCCCATGTCTTGGATAAGTCATAAAACAACGAGCTGGTCAGTTAACCATTTATTCGTAAGTGAAGTGTTATAGTGGTAAAAGACTGAAAGTATAAAAATGACTTGGTTTCAAAATACAAAGATACAGTTGTTCTGAATTTACACACATATTTTAAATAAAAAACA
>NW_026862306.1:0-31933 GCF_026571515.1 Ruditapes philippinarum | reverse complement strand
TAAAAAAACTATTACACCATCAGGTTACAAGCCGTTGTTAACATTGATGTTTTCAGTAAGTTTGAAGTAGTGAAGATTTTGTTGTTGTTGTTGTTGTTGTTGTTGTTGTTGATGATGGGTTTTTTTTTACATTTGTTTACGTTGCATTAACACAGTAAAGGTCATAGTGCAAATTTTTAGCTGTTTAGCCCCCCTCCGTAATTATTTCAGGCACCTGAGTAGAACCACCGACGTTCAGTAAGCTAGCTGGATAGCTTCCTCACATGAAAATATCAAATGCCTCTAGCGGGGTTCGAACCCAAATCAGTGAGGGACAAGTGATTTGAAGTCAAAAACTTAAACACTCGGCCACGGACGCACCCAAAACAAGTTGGATAAGGCTAAGTAAATAAACTGAAAAAAAGAAGAGTTTATTATAGACTTTCAAAGTTATACTATAACTAATCATTATTATAGTGAAAAGAGGTCACGACATTTCGGCAAAAGCTTATTTCAGAGGGGCTCAGCTATTTTACTACCCAACACAAAAAAAAACGTCAGGTTATATCAAGACCTTGATGTTATAGTATTATGTATAAACATAACAGCATAATCTGATGGGGATCGGGCTATTACCCCATACCACAATCCCTCTAGATCCGCGCATGCTTACCATCAATAAACATAAAACAAATTTTAACTAAACGTTCAATATGATAGCACTCTTGTCTTACTAAAATTACTTCTGTGCAATCTAAAATTAGTTTCTGCACAAGTTTCTCGCATTTCAATTAATTTTCTATTTTGCACATTGATATCTGATTAGGACATATGTCAACCGCTATTTCCAATGTCAGTGTGTCTTTGACAATCGTGAAATTAACAATTCTGATTTGCATTTTAACAGCCAGCAGACATAACGCTGAGCTCGGGTCAAATTACACAGCATCTCGGTAATGAACAAACCGATAACGATAACATGGGCATTCTTTGAACAACAATATCAAAACAGATAGCTCTCAATGCACGCTTTCTTGAAATATAAATCTGTGCTTATATTGCTATACATCATTAAATGAATCTATTAACTGTATCTTTTTCTTTCTTTCATTCTTTCTCTCATTTTTTTTAAAAATCTTGTTTATTTTTGATATTTTTTTCAAAATAATATTGTGATAAGTAACACATTCTTTGCAACTCAATAGACTCATTATATATACTGTAATATGTAAATCAATTGCCCTCATAAATCAAAATATATTATATCATAACTTATGTAGGTTTATCTATATTTATTTCATAGTATCACATAGCACGCATATATTACTCTCAAGAAGTACAAATGAATTGTATAATGTAACGAAAATCGAGGATTGACCGCGCTTTATCCAATTTTGAGGTCAACCCTCGAAGTTAGAATATAGCAATTTTAATTCTATGCATGGACATTTTGAAATGCAAATTATAAAAAAGAAATATTTAACAATGAAATTAAAGGAACCCAACTGAAATTTTTTGACATGACGGAACTGGAAATACTTTCCAAATTTAATATTCCATTTGGTGTAGGTTTAGACCAATTAATTCGCTCACTTCGTTTTTTCCAGAATATATTTTTTAAAAATGACCCCAATTGAAAAGCGTTTCAACGCTTTTCCTTTAAATCGGACTAAAGTAGCATAAAATACGATTTTCAATTTATTTTCAGTCTTAATTATTTTTTGCATATCTGTCTGTTTTAAGAACCCCAGATGATCTACATGTATGTAGGAACTCGAAATTTAGTTTTATTAGGATTTTTGACCTCAGTGGAGTTCCTTTTAATATTGACGCCTCTGTCTCGTTTAGAATAAAACACTTAATATACTTACCATATACCAGTATAAAACTACATTTTAATCCACTATTTTACGGCACACGTGAATATAAAATAAATGATTATTCCAGTGATTAAATGTCACACAGTCCACTAAAGAAACAGTATTTTATTAATAACACTTTATTAATGATGAAATTTAATAGCTGCACAGTTTCACAAGAAAACCATTATGCAATGATGGTTGATGCACAGCCGAAGAAGATTTCAAAAGAAACTGCATTTGAAAGCGGTTGCATCGCCGATATTGGAACATTTTTGAAAAGTCACTTCTTATTCTGTCCGTAATGCATGGATAAAATTTTACAATAAATTCATTATCAGAAAATTATTGCTTTTCAAATGAGTTTTCTGTGCAGCATACAATAAAATGAAAGGAAATGGTCTAAACTACAAAGAAATGTAATACAGTGCAGAAAATATGGCTGAAATAAAAAATGATGATATTTTGCCGGGTGCTTTTGCACCACTCATTTTAAAGTCCCAATAAAAAGGAAAGGTCAAATAGTATATCAGATAGTACAAGTTAATAATTTAGGGACGGATAGAAACATGGTTGTCTTTAAAAATATTCATAAACTTTGTTAAAGGGTGTCCATTGGCGGCTAAGAAATTAGAAAAAGAAAGCAAAATTATAATCAAAATGCTATAAGTATCGTGCAATGTTTTTTTTTTATAGAAAATAAGTATATTTACACGTCATTTTATAACAATATATATATATAAATAAAACAAAAAACACTTGAAAATAATATTTTGCAAAATACTGGTAAAAGAGTTAAACGTTCCATCCGATATTGTACAATCTGAAAATAGACTACGGAGGACAATTAGTGCCGTTTATGTTTTAAACACAAAAAAACCTCATAATTTTAATTCAAACAAATCTAAGTCATATGATAAGGTAGTAGGTTAAGTATAAATCATCAAATTAGAAAATGACAGACTCGGTTAACCTGTGAAATACCTATATACTCTACTACATATACATACTGGCTCCTGATACCTGCCAGACTGCAAGTGTTTATAAGATTTATACCAGAATATTTATTTAGATATTGAATGTATAAATAAACGATTTTCCAGGTATATCTTGGCAATTACACGTGATAAATGTATACCTGGGGCCGTATTCATAAAGAATCTTAAGTTTTAAGGGAAGAAAATCCTTAAGTCCAATAATTTCCCTAAGGTAAAAATTTCCTTAAATATTTCCCTTAAATATCACCTTAGGTGTTTTCTTAGGTAAGAAAATCTTAAGGGAAAAAAATCCTTAAGTCAAAAATTTCGTTTAAATTTCATCGGTCTTTCCGTGTAACCGACTGCCAGAGAAAATCCAAGATGGCGGACACTGACTTTGGAAATCGACATAGGGAATTGAAATGTCGCGTGAAATGGATTTATTAGCGGATATGTAACGGATTATACAACGGTATTTCAGGAAAATGGAGGTTCAACACTAGTGGACATGGTTTGGGGGCATATGTTCGAGGATTTTCTTATGCTTCAAAAACATGTCGTTTTTGTTGACTTCACATGTTCAACGATAATTTTTTCGGAATTTCCCTCGGCTAAAAATAGAACTGTCAAATTTGACAGTGCTCAGACGGTATCATAGAAGGAATCATGAAATGGCACAGAATTTCAGCGAACAGGATTGCGTTCTGCTGGCCCATTTATTAGGAGAAACTGTAGAGGGCTATGGTAGCAGATACAGAGTTCTGAATCACAAATTTAATGACAGTAAGGATTATTTTTGTAGATGTAATTATCAATAATATATCAACTGGATAAAATCTCTAAAAATCCTGTTGTTTTTTACCAAGTTCTTGGTTCTGCTTAATAAAATATAAGTTGTATCAAGTAATTCAGTCTGTCAGTTAAGGCTCCCACGTTTACAAGTTTTTTGTATCTGAGTATGTTGACACTTAATTTGAGTCCTGTTGAGGAGGGTATAAAAATTACCTAAATTGTCCATACTACCATGTGTCTGGACAGATATTACATGGCGTGATTTAATCCAGATAAAACCTATGGTTTATAATTTTTTTATTTTTAACATGATATACAAAAATTTCAGAAGCCAAATGCTGAATTTTTTGGATATTTTATTCAAAATTTATTGTTTACAATACACTGCAAATGATTATACATGTAGCTTAGTATTAGTATAAGAGGTCAAGTAATGCACTATTCCAAATTGTTCAAAGGCAATATTCTTTGAATGGACATTTAAGTATTACCATTTATATTAGTTGAAATAAATTTAATTGCAAAATTATAGAAGAAACATGCATTTATTGTTGATAAAAAGGCGGCTGACTGATTGACAACCACTAAACAAAGAGGAAAACTGAATAGGGCACTTTGGGGCCATCTGGGTTTGATGGTTTGTCCGGTTTTGATAGTCCCCTGACTGTTACTCTCAATATGCAATACATGCATTAACACTTTTCATTATGTTCAATGTAAAAAATCTATTTATAAAAAGTCTGTATGTAATTCAATAATAGTGTAACACTAATTCTCAAAAGATAATACCATTTTTTTTTGTTCGATCTTTTTACAAACTTCACCATTGGAATCAACAAATATTTAGGTTTCTCGTTGAAAGTTTCAATACAAATTACAATTATTTTTTAAGCTTTTATTCTTAAAGTTTAAATTGTGATCACCTGGCACCCGAAGTTACCCTGCAGTTTATATAAAAGAATAAAATGAGTTGCAAAATTACTCCAAAGAACACCAACCAAAAAACAAACAATAAAGTATTTTCTTTTGAAAAATGTCATTGATGTGTTAATAACACTCATTTTCAGTATTGAAAATATTACTTTCCACAAATTGCCAGAAAAAAGAAGGTTGAAACTTTGAAAGCAAATAAAAAGAAAAAAACATTTCTTAAATACAACAAAATGACAAAAAGTGATATACTTATCCCATAAATGAGCCGTGTCATGACAAAACCATCATAATGTGTTTTTGCGACCAGCATGGATCCAGACCAGCCTGCGCATCCGCCGCAGTCTCATCAGGATCAATGCTGTTTGCTTACAGACCCTAAAAACAAGTAAAGAAAACTGATAGCGAACAGCATGGATCCTGATCAGACTGTGCGGATGCGCAGGCTTGTCTGGATCCATGCTGGTCGCAAACCCATTATGTTTTTTTTGTCGTGACACGGCTCATATGTATTTGAACTTATATAAGATATAACACTTATTCATATGTCACAGGAATAACAAGTGTTACAAACAAAAAAAATTTGCGTCAGCAATAGAGGACTGTAACTCAAATGCTACAAACATGTGTTTGTAGTAACCAGGATCTGTAAAAAAAAAATGGGAGAATCTCACTGTCAAACACAGGGCTATCTATTAATTATTATGGCTACATGCCTGTATGTCTGCTATGTATGGTTACAATTATGACCAAATCATTCAATTCAGAAATTGCATATATTCACAAAAATGTGTAATGTTTTCATGTCTCGGTTCATCTTACTAAATTCTGTATTTAAGTATATACATTTACTAATACTATCAATATTACATAAATTCTGTCAATCAATTTACTGTATAGTTCTATTTATAGATTTTAAATATAAGAAGCCTAATTTATCTTACAATACTGATAAAACTTTATAACAAAGCAGTTTATGATAAATTGGCTGAAATAATTTTGGGAGTATTCAAATAGTAGCTAAAATAAAAAAAAATGTTTTATGTCTTAATAGAAGTTATTTCTTTCATAATTTCAGTTTCTGTGACCCAGAACTTCTTGAGTTAAAGAAGAAAAACTTAGAATACAAATTAAATACTATGAATCACTTCTTAACAAAGAAAAATAGTGCATTCTACATGTAAAGCACTGTATAATATCCCCTTATTAGATATTTGAAAATGTATAAGGTTAAACAAATAAAACTTTAGAATATTAAAAACACTTCCTGAATTTACAAGATATTAATCTTGTCAAAAAAATCTAGGTCTGATTTAAGTAATAAGAAAGTATTCTCATATATAAAAAAAGGGGAATTCAACTTCTGCATAGGTTTAAACTGAGAAAACACTATTTGTATCTTGATAATATTTTTTTAAATCTTACCCAAAGTCAATTTTCAAGGTTGATATTATAATTCTATACAGATGCTGGGGTGGCATAAAAAAGATGTAAGGGCAATGATAGATATTTATTAAGAACTCAAAACTATTTAAATGCAATTTTTTAATACAGTTTCATTACTTTCTGTTCAATTTATAAATTTATAAAAGACAGTGGAAAATAGTTAAAATGATTTTGTGTAATAAACATTCAGAGTCAATTTTGTACTAAATTATCAATCAAGCTGTACTGTTATGACATGATGTCTGTTGACAGTCAAAGATTTCTGTCAACAAAATCTTTTCCCACAGAACAGATTTAAAAACAATGTTCAACTGAAATGATTCTTATGTGACCCTCTACAAATTTACATAAGATTTTTTAAGAAGGGCACAAAAGTACTAAAATGGATTTCATTTCTAAAAATTGATAGTCTTGTTTTAATAGATTTCAAGCCTGCAAGCTCTTAAAACACAATTATTATAAGGCCACCACTAAGTGGAAAGCATTATAATTTGTCATGTTTCGATGATTTTTGTCAGAGTTATGCCCCCTTTTACTTTAAAAAAAGGAAATTTTCAGTTCCCATTCATTATCTCCCCAAGGTTGTACATGTACATGCCTTGAACTTTGTATAAAAATAGTTTGTGTAAACATTGAATAGTTTTAAGGGCTTTGAACCCTTAAAATGAAAAAAAATAATTTGTGCAAAACAAATTTGGAACTACATTTAAATATAAGAACATCTGAAATTTTGGCTGCATGAGGGGGCATCCATGGCATGACGGCACATTTCTAGTTAATGAGATGTTACCCCAAAAATAATGGGGTCATGTATTGAATATGACTGGTCATCTTATGAAATTTTTTACAGCAAAAGGTTGATCAATTACAAAAGTATTTAGAGGGAAATCATTTTTTCAGTTTTCTAAGGTAAAATCAATTATGTATAATTAAGTATTAAGTTATAGTAAAAAATATAACATTTGTTTTAACATAAATTCCAAGATCAAGGGGAAAATTTCTAGAAATAATTTAAATATATTTGAAGTATGAGGTGATTCCTTAAAGAAATAAAGAAGAAACAGTAAGAAATAGTATTTTTTGAGGAAAAATTCTAAGTTCAAGGGGAGATAAATCTGAAAAAATATTGGTGCTAGAGTTATGACCTTGTCAACATACGATGGGGATGATGATAAGGTACATATATTTGAAGTATGAGGTTGATCCCTTTTAGAAATAAAGAAGTATAAGTTAAAAAATAGTATCTTTTAAGAAAAATTCTAAGTCAAGGGGAGATAAATCTGAACATATTGGTGCTAGAGTTATGAACCTTGTCACATAAGATGTGGTTGATGATAAAAACATATATTTGAAGTTTGAAGTTGATACCTAAAGAAATGACAAAGTTATAGTGAAAAATATTTTACTGCACCAAAAACTTTAATCTAAAATCTGGACGCGGACGCCGACGCCGGGGCGAGTAGGACAGCTCTCCATATACTTCGTATAGTCGAGCTAAAAAGGGTTTTCAACTTAATATTAGCAATCATTATATGAAATTGTTGATCATGGGCCAAATGGAAACTTAAGTTATACTGAAAACAAATTTGCTAATGGAAGAACAGACAGAAGCTAGGAGTGTAAACATAAAATGCCCAAAATTTCTTCATGCCACATTCAGTACCATTCCTTTGTTAATGAAAAAAAACAAAGTGTCAGATGTAACCACTAAAAATGTGATGCATTGAAGATAAATATGGAAACAAATCAGAAGCAATTTAGCTAATATTCAGGTAAAGCAGCATTAATTTGTTGATGTCAGTTGATAAAATCACTGTTTGGGATATGTTATTTCTTAACTATATGAAAGTGCATTACTAAAATGAAATTATAAAATTTAAGAAAACATGCTCAGGCTTACTTTTTTATTATATGAAACATTACTAAATCTTTTATATTGTTACAGACAAATAATTAAATAATCAATGTCGAATATCCAGATAAAGTGTCACTTCATTTATATTGGTGATTTATATAAAATATGTATATTATTGTCAATCTTCACCAAATATATTTAACTTTGACATTATGTATAACATAAGATGTTAGTGATTAGTCATAACATGATCCATGATTTTATAACTGTTCAAATGAATGTGCATCTTCTTTGTCGTGAAGCAGCAAAAATAGATATGGCATCCTCTGTCAAACCTGAAATTCAGGAAAATCTAAATCAATTACATGTATAAAGTTTTTATTTTAAATTTACTGTTGAAAGTTCTGGTATTGGCAAGGTTTAAACAAATTATGCCTGAAGCAGCCAACTTCATATGAAACTAAAATTGATGATGTGAAAAAATAACTTGTTAATTAAACTAGTATTTAATAGTTTTGGTTTATCAAATAGTTGGTCAACTTATATGTCATCTTAATAAGTTTTAAATGTTAAATTTTACAAAATATTAAAGCAAAGAAGAAATATCTTTACTTAACCAATAACTAGGATATGTTATTAGGGGTGCTAACAAAAAGTTTATAGCTCACATCAGTTAATGCTTGTAAAATCTTAAATATTTAAGTAGAATAGTTTTACTGTTACACATGTACCAATACTTTTACTGTTAGTGTTACACATGTACACTTCAATTATTATTTCTTGCATAATTTGTAAAAAGAATATAGTCAA
The DNA here is from genome assembly GCF_026571515.1 of Ruditapes philippinarum. Taxonomy (NCBI): domain Eukaryota; kingdom Metazoa; phylum Mollusca; class Bivalvia; order Venerida; family Veneridae; genus Ruditapes; species Ruditapes philippinarum. The sequence continues at coordinate 23,285 of NW_026862306.1, read as the reverse complement.
ATACATGTGTACATGTAAGTTCTATGTATACTTGTTTATTATGATAGTGTGTATATATGTGATATGTAGGAAAGTACATTTGAAAGCCGCGTCACGGACAAAACCAACATAGTGCGTTTGCGACCAGCATGGATCCAGACCAGCCTGCGCATCTGTGCAGTCTGATCAGGATCCATGCTGTTTGCTTACCAACCCTATTACAAATAGGGAAACTGATAGTGAACAGCATGGATCCTGATCAGACTGCGCGGATGCGCAGGCTGGTCTGGATCCATGTTGGTCGCAAACGCACTATGTTGGTTTTGTCGTGACGCGGCTCATTTCTATTTTCTTCATGAATAAACATATAAAACATTACAAACCAAATTGCTTTTCAATTATACTAACCGGAATTAAACATTTAAGCACTGCAATAGATGAAATATGGGAAGTTTGGCAATACACAATACCTTCCCACCTGAAATGTAAATTTAGGATTTGATAAAAGTATAATGACCAATAAGCAGCACTGAGTTTTTTCTTTTTGGAATTTCTTGTTCATAAATCCTTCAAAAGAAAGTTTATCTGTGGCAAGGTATAAAAAAATTACCACATGCTATATTATTATACCAGTATGCTAGAAATAAATTGAAATGAGTTTTACGACCACCAAATACAGCATCAAATCACTATATTCTATTATGAATTTTTCAATGCCATAAGTACACAGTTAACTGTTCACATGATATTGAAATGGTAAATATTAATAAATGATTCATTTAAGATAATAAAACATTAAATTATGGTTAACAGAATTATTGTTACCTGTAAGATACATATTTAAGCTCTGCTTCCTCTAGAAATTGTTTGGCACATACATGTAGATTTCTACAGCCTTCAAATGTTAGATTGCTAGTTTTTATGCTGTTGTCCTTTCTGCAGAGATCTAGTTAAATGGGGTTCTCCCAGTTCATTAGAACAAAATTTGTCACAAAATGCTTTGACACAAAACTCTGTTACATTGATTTCTTAGCATCAACCATGTTGAAGAATAGTTCCATGTATTTTAATTAACTTCTCTTCAGGAAAAATATCATTCTGCACAATGCCTATTGTAAAGTTTAAATTAAGTTCCCTTGTTGAATAGGTGTAACTGAAGAATTGTTAAAAATTTTACAGTGGTTTTTGACTAGTTAAACAATTTCAAATGTTTGTATAATGTCACCTCTGATCCGACATATTGCTATACTTTTCTTTTGGTTTCAATTGTTACAGTCTTTCAATGAATGTCAAATTTCGAAACTAGGGATTTCATTTTGTGGGTCCATCTGGGACCTATACTTGTTACACTTTAGGTCAGTATTATTAGTCTATCTAATTCCTTAAAGTGCATGTGAATGGATTTTTAATTAGTGGATTATAAGTTTTATATAACAAACTCCAGATATAAATCTACAACCTCCTTGTCCAAAACCATCAAGTGTCCATTTTCACTGGCTTGAAATTTCAAATTATTTTACATCTGTTTTTATAAGTATTATAGCAACCACTTATCTCATAGATTCTATATGTCACACTTTATTTCATCACATAATTAACATATATCCGGATAAACTGAACATCCGAAAACTGCAACTTTGATATTTGAATATCGTTTCACCTTCAGGCCACTGGTACATGATAAAAATAGCTATCGTCTGGTTAAATCTCCACATCATCCTTGAAATATTCCTTATTTTATAATCAAAACTTAAATGTTTGCCTATTCGCGGTCTTTACATTTAAATTTAACATTTATTGACGTGAAGATGGTCAAGGTAAAATTCATGACTGTGAAAGTCGGTTTCGTACGTACGGTAAAAATTCACGGACCCTATATTAACGGGTAAATAAATCAAAGGTGCTGAAGGCACTGCAGTTGGGACGTATGAAGGATCAAATAACTATTTTTTCTATTTCGGGGGAGATAATTCAATGAGTGAAGGGTGTGCCGGTTGATAAATATAAAGTGCACAATTCAGTAAATGAACAGTAGTTGATACAATTATTCTATGACACACATGTTCAAATATAATATTTAGGTTACATGTACGTGTAGGTCGATCATAAACCGTTATTGGCCTTTTTTGACAAGAGCAACAAGTGAAATTAGAGCTACCAGAGGAAACAGCAAGCTTGACTATTTTAACACATGACATTATAAAGGGAGACAAAGCTATGAAAAAATAATCAATTGTGATATATATCAAATTTTCTGTATCAGTATCAAGTAAACACTCAAATGGTCAATATTTTTTGCATCACATTATATGAATGTGACCATGTCATTAGAACTTATAATGGCCTTTGTTTACTGCAAATTCTCATGCTAATCTCTTTCACTGTATAACGTTTATAAAGTTTCAATCAAATTCCTTCAATATTTTAATCCTCTCTCAGAACAGTATCATGAAATATATACGGAGATAATTCAAAAAACTAAGTAATGTAGAATTTTGGTTATTTGACACAAGACTTCTGCTCACTAGTCTCTACAACTGTATTTAGTTTGAGTGTGATATCATTGAAAAGATTTACTCCAGACAACCATTATTTAAAAGTTGTTGTACATGTATTTTAAGAGATGATAATTGTAAAATTAAGCTAGAAACTAGAACTCCGCGAGTCGGATGTGTCGCCTTGTGAACAATGTAGTTTTAGGAGAAATGGCCAGGACAAAAATGAAGTATGAAAAATAACAAAGGGCAATAACTAAAAAAATAATAAGTTCAGAGCAGCAGTTTCTGAACACTGCACTTCTTATCAATAAGATCTATCATACTATGATGGTTCAAGTCCATAGCTTTCATACTTGAGGAGAAATGACCAGGACAAAAATAAAGAAAGAAAATAAACAAAGGGCAATAACTCAAAAAATAAGAAATGCAGAGTAACAGTTCTTGTGCACTGCACTTCTTCTTAATGAGACCTATCATCCTATGAAGTTTCAAGTCCATGGCTTTTATTCATTAGGAGAAATGGCACGGACAAAAATAAAATATGAAAATTAACAAAGGGCAATAACTCAAAAATTAGGAAGTACAGAGTACTGGTTCTTGTGCACTGCACTTCTTCTTAATGAGATCTATCATCCTATGAAGTATCAAGTCCATAGCTTTTTTAGTTGAAGAGAAATGGCCCGGACAAAATTAAAGTATGAAAATTAACAAAGGGCAATAACTAAAAAAAAATAAGAACTGCAGAGTACCGTCCTTGTGCACTGCACTTCGGGTTATTAAAAGAAGCATGCATACCAAGTTTGAAGTCAATCAGACTTATAGTGACTGAGTTATGCTCCGGACAAGCTTTAGGGGACGCGACAACGACACAGACGCCGCCGACAAAAGTAACCCCTATTATGTTCACCTTTCAAGGCGACACAAAAATTAGGGTTCTTTGAAAAAACACTTTCTTTCACTTGATTATTTTCGCTGTGTGTAAAAGTTTAATCAAAATTTTCATCAACTCTTTTCCAGTATTTCTCTGGACAAGCATAATTAAGTACATGTATAATAAAGGTAGATAATTAAATAAGAGGGCCATGATGGCTCTGAGGTTGCTCACCTGTATATACCCCCCCCCCCCACCCTGCAGGGCCAGTTTTAACCCAAGGGCTTTTATATTTGAACAAACTTGGAAGACATCCATAAGAAGATGATTCATGCTAACACATCAAAGCTCTAGTTTATTGGTTTTTTTAAAGAAGATTTTTTAAGTTTTTACTAACAAATACTATTAAAACAATGACAACCCTGGAGCAGGGCCAGTTTTTGATTTTGACCCCGGGGCTTTTATTTGAACAAACTTTGTAGACACTCACTAGAAGATGTTCAACTTATAATATAAACTCTAGCTATTTGGGTTCTTTAGATTTTTTGAAAGTTTTTACTATCATATAGGGAAAATCAAATGATCCCCTGGGGCAGGGCCAAATTTTGGGTTCTTTTATTTGAATAAACTTGGTAGAACTTCATTAGAAGATGTTTGCTAAATATCTTAGCTCTAGTCTTTGGGTTTTTAAAAGAAGATTTTTATTTGCATTTAAAAGAAAATTAATGACCCCCTGGGGCAGGACCAATTTTGACCCCAGGGCTTTTATTTTAACAATCTTTGTAAACACTCACTAGAAGATATTTCATGCTAAATATCTTAGCTCTAGCTCTTTTAGTTCCTTAAAAGAAGATTTTTTTAAGTTTTTACTATATGCATTTTAAAGAAAATTAATGGACCCCCTGGGGCAGGACCAATTTTGACCCCGGGCCTTTTATTTGAACAAACTTGGTAAAACACTCATTAGATGATGTTTCATGCTTAATATCTTAGCTCTAGCTCTTTGGGTTCTTTAAAAGAAGATTTTATAAAGTTTTTTACTATATGCACATAGGGAAAATCAATGACCCCTGGGGTGGGGCCAATTTTGACCCAGGGCTTTTATTTAAAAAACTTGGTAGACACTCACTAAAGGATGTTTCAAGCCAAATATCTAAGCTCTAGCTCTTAGGGTTTTTTTTAAAGATGATATTTAAAGTTTTTTTCTTTCGGTTCCCATGGCAACCAGAGTTCAGCATGGAATTAAATTCTTTGCACAATTTTTAAAGGTGACAGCCAAAGGAACATTCTTGTGAAGTTTGGATGAAATTAGCGTAGTGGTTTATGAGGAGATGTCATTTAAAGTAAAAAGTTTACGGCCGGACGAAAAGGGATCACAAAAGCTTGACCTGTCACTTTGTGACAGGTGAGCTAAAAAACTAAGAGAATGGAGTTATGGTTCTTTGACACATTGGAAAATTCGAGTCGTTCAAGTTGATGTAGATTCAGTGATAGTTTGGAATAAGCATTTTTAACTTAAGGAATATAATTAAAACATGAAGCAAGGTAGACTTATGTTTTCTTGAACATTGCACTTCCTCTTAAAAAATCTCTATGACTTTGTGAAGTTTACATAAAAATCCCTTCAATACATATCTAGTTATATTCATATTTCGGACAAGGTAGTGTGAAGGACAAATGTCTTCCTAAGTACAGACTATGTTTTTATTCCTTTATCAACTAAAATCTCAAAAACACCATTAAAAACATATTTTCCTCCCATGAGCAACCTTTTCCCCCAAAAGTACAAGTCTGTATGGAATGAACACAGATATTTATCCAGAATATTACTTGAGTCCATACCGACAGATGGTTAAGACCGCAACTATATTCTCTCCCTTTCAGGAGCATAAATTATAATAACATGCTAAATCTCTGTATAGTTCTATATCAGATACCAGTATGATGAACCTTACTTTTGTACCATTTAAGTTATAGCAAAATTCAGCTTTCATTGACATACAGAAATGGGTCAGCCTTTAGTCCCCTCTTAATGAACATAGAAGGGGACTAATAACAACAAATTTATTCTCATAGTTTCAATTCTCAGGTTTATTACTTATTCATTACACCAGGCAAGCTAAGATACATGTTAAAACCACAGGCACTATATACCACATTTACCCATATATACGCTCATAATACTATATATAAAGAATAAAGGTCCCTAACGAGAGAAAAATATCATGCAAAACAAACAAAGAACTGTTCGGTAAAATACACCAGATCACTATTTTATCTTTGTGGTTGTCTCTAGGAATAATGTATCCTATCATAAACACTTTTTACTTTCATCGAAATCCTACAAAATGCTCCAAAATACGAGCAAGTTTCCAAATTTCACTGAAATGTCATTGCATGTCGTTTTTCGACGTCCAAGCGATGCGTGTAAACAAAGGTGAATTCTGGTCAATTTCTACAAAATCAACGAATAACTGTTAAGATTTCGACATACTTTCTTTAAGGCAACTTGTATACAGTCAAACTGCGATATCTTTACTTCACAACTGTCCGACGATAACACTAACAAGCTTAAACAAGAGGGCCATGATGGCCCTGAGGTCGCTCACAGCTGTATATAGGCCCCCCCCCCCCCACCCCTGGGCCAATTTTTATCCAAGGGCTTTTATTTGTTTATTTGAACAGACTTGGTAGACACCCATAAGAAGATGTTTCATGCTAAACATCTAAGTTCTAGCTCATTGGGTTCTTTAAAAGAAGATTTTTAAAGTTTTTACTATTACACATATAGTTAAAAACAATGACACCCCTGGGGCAGAGCCAGTTTTGACCCCCGGGCTTTTATTTGAACAAACTTTGTAGATATTTACTTAAAGATGTTTCATGCTTAATATCTAAACTCTAGCTATTTGGTTTTTTTTCAAAGAAGATTTTTAAGTTTTTGCTATACACATATAAGGAAAATCAATGACCCCCCCGGGCGGGGCCAGTTTTGACCCCAGGGCTTTCATTTGAACATACTTGGTAGACACCCATTAGAACATGTTTCATGCTAAATATCTTAGCTCTAGCTCTTTGAGTTCTTTAAAAGAAGATTTTTTAAGTTTTTACTATATGCATATAGGGAAAATCAATGACTCCCTGGGGCGGGGCCAATTTTGACCCAAGGGCTTTTATTTGAACAAACTTGGTAGACACTCATTAGAAGATGTTTCATGCTAAATATCTTAGATCTAGCTCTTTGGGTTCTTTAAAAGAGGATTTTTTAAGTTTTTACTATATGCATATAGGGAAAATCTATGACCCCCTGGGGCGGGGTCAATTTTGACCCCAGGGCTTTTATTTGAACAAACTTGGTAGACATTCACTAGAAGACGTTTCATGCCAAATATCTTAGCTCTAGCGCTTATGGTTCTTTAAAAGAAGATTTTTTAAGTTTTTACTATATGCATATAGGGAAAATCAATGATCCCCCCCCCCCGGCGGGGCCAATTTTGACCCCAGGGCTTTAATTTGAACAAACTTGGTAGACACTCATTAGAAGATGTTTCATGCTTAATATCTTAGCTCTAGCTCTTTGGGTTCTTGAAAAGAAGATTTTATAAGTTTTTACTATATGCATATAGGGAAAATCAATGACCCCCCGGGGCGGTGCCAATTTTGACCCAAGGGCTTTTATTTCAACAAACTTGGTAGACACTCACTAGAAGATGTTTCATGCCAAATATCTTAGCTCTAGCTCTTTGGGTTCTTTAAAAAAAGATTTTTTAAGTTTTTACTATATGCATATAGGGAAAATCAATGACCCCCTGGGGCGGGGCCAATTTTGACCCCAGGGCTTTTTTTTGAACAAAACTTGGTAGACACTCACTAGAAGATGTTTCATGCCATATATCTAAGCTCTAGCTCTTAGGGTTGTTTAAAAGAAGATATTTAAAGATTTTTCTTTCGGTTGCCATGGCAACCAGAGTTCTGCATGGAATTAAATTCTTTGAACAATTTTTAAAGGTGACCACCAAAGGAACATTCCTGTGAAGTTTGGATGAAATTGGCTCAGTGGTTTATGAGGAGATGTCATTTAAAGCAAAAGTTTACGGACGGACGGACGACGGACGGACGACGGACGGACGCCGGACGAAAAGCGATCACAAAAGCTCACCCTGTCACTTTGTGACAGGTGAGCTAAAAATTAAAAATAATTGACAGCTCCGTTCCAGAAAGTAACCATTTCCTACATTACCGCACTGAATATAAGGTAAAGTAATGATTGGTTAAGCGGAAAATCCGAGTTTTAACATTTTCCTTCAACACAATGTTCATGACTGGCCTTTACTATTGACAGGGGATTGAATTCAGACTAGCCCTCTAAAATACTCCAACTAGTCCAAAGTGTTAATGGTGCCTATACAGTTATGATCACTACATCTGGAAACTGGAGATTCCCACCAAGTGTGATGCTTATCTTCATTCGCTTGACAGTGACACATGTCCACCTTAAAAAAAAGCAATAAAAATTATATGAAGTGCAATAATTTGCAAAAAAATGCATATCTTATTTGTCTCTTCTTACATTTATAATGCAGAGCACTAGATTTGTGTGTCTGTCATACAAAATGACTTTCAATAATACTATTTAAATATATTTGAAATACAATTTCTTTAATAAATACTCATAGTAATACTAAATTCCTTTTTTGTGATATTTTTTCTGACACATAAGTGCAGACAGTACATTGTGTACACCGGTCTTACTGACCTGTGTGAAACCATTCTAAGCATGATGCCAAGAAAAATTTTGGACTTGTGAGAGGCTGTAAATGACCCCAGATTGATCATAAGGTAACGTGTAACCAACGCTGAAAAGCATTTGACTATATCTCAATCCATTGAGAAGTGGCATCACTTTGAAATCAATTTTGATTGAAAAAATTGAGGCAAAATAGTGATTTTGGGCAATTTTGAGATGTCCCCTCATTGCCATGGTAACAGAAAATTTAAGCCTGAGCATGTTGTTGCAAGGGCAATGGTCCAGTCAACACTTGTGCCAAGTTTGATTAGTGTTGAAGCAGTTTTTATAGTATTATAGCAATTTGAACTTGTAACGGGAGACTTTTCAATGGAAACAGCCATTTTTCACAAAATGCTCATGAAGTAATGGGTTAAGAAATTTTGCATCTTGATTGGGAAAAATATTTAGTACCATGTACAAAGTTGTTAATCCAACAAATTGTATATCATTCAAAGCATAAAAAATACATAAAAAATACATAAAAAATTGACAATGGAATGTGTTTTTGAACATCATCTGTCTGGTACCATATTGGATTGAAATGGAATGAAGAAAAATTGTCAGCTTTGATAACAGAATTTTGACTTATGATTTTTTTCTAAACTTGGAAAAGAAAAAAAGCATATTTGGCATTATTTGCCACTGGGAATGGGTCTGTTAATCTGACCCGTGGTGACACTGGTAAAAAATGCATGTTTTCATTAAATTTTTTTGGAAAACAGTTTGGTTTGTGAAATATACATTAAATATTATATAAGTACCTGTTGTTTGTAATAATCTTCTAGTCTTTCTTTAATCTTATACTGTACTTTTTTCTAGCTACATGTACCAGCCTTTCCAAGTGAATATTAAAGTAAATAATCTTTTATTTCCCTGAAAATATCAATTTAGAGATTTCATTTTCAAAATCATCCAATACTACTCTCTTAGTGTGTGTATATACAGAGACATATAAATACATTTTATGTATTTTAACGTCTCTGGTATATACAATGTATATATGTGTCTATACAATGTATATATATGTTTACACTATAATATGATTGTGTACAGCATGTAATGACATAATTAAAATTTGAAAAATTTATGATAACAAAATATTAATAATATTTCTTCATATTACTCCACAGTATTACCACTAAAATAGAAAATGTTCTATCATTTTATTATGATATCTATTTTTTACATGTAGATTTGTGAAAAAAATGTGAATATCAGTAGTGTCAAAAATTGTTAAATCATATAAAATGTCTAATTAACACTGATAAATTACTTCAACCATGTATTGAGAACAGGTATAGATCATTTCCAACAGTCTTGCTGTTGTGTTGACATTTTCGCGACATGGTTGTGTGTCTGCCCTTGTAATCAAGAGGTCTGGGGTTCAAATCCCTTTAAGTGCCTGAAGATTTTTCAGGTTAACAATTATCAAGGTGGCAGTGATTTTTTTTTTTACTTTCAAAACAACCTGTGGCTTTATAAATGGGAAACTATAGCTTGATTAATCAGAAAAGAGGAAAATTTTTCAACCACTGAAAATGGAATTTACCCATACATTTAAAAAAAGTGTAATTCAATTTAAAGGGGTTCCATTGAGGTATTTTGTCATGATCAGATGATGGGACTGAAATATTTTTTCCAGATAAATGTACCATTTGATGAATGTTTAGAACACTAATCTTTGTACAAACCTTTAGATCATTTGCGCACTTCGTTTTTCCAGAATAATTATTCAAATTGTAAAAAGATGACCCAAAATGAAATGGCTAGACTTTAAATAGATATATATAATAATTTTATAAAGGTCAAAATAAAATTATTCTGAAATATTCAAGAATGTGCCCCATTCGGTAGAGACGTAACGGCCGTGACAAGACCAAAAAATTGTAGGCGTATATGCCGGTTTTCCTGTAAAGGCAGACATCTGTGTAATATCAATTTGTAAAATCTGTCGGTTTTTGCAGTCTAAGTATGATCGAAATGTCTTGGGTACGAAAGACTCGAGATCTCCAAATTACTTCGAAATTATTTACGAAAGTTTTAGTCCTCGGAAACAAATTGGCATCAATAAATAAACATAATATTATTAGTCATCAAATTCATAACATATTTTGCTTTATAACATACCTTAAGAGCTTAACAGGCTGATAATTATGCTCGTGAAGTAGGTCGAAAAATATACCGGAAGTTGTCGGATTCATTTAACCTAATTATCGACTAATTCAGAGACGAATAGATTATCTACATCTCTGGCTAATTCTATTTCAATATCCACTTTGCAATTATAACTACAAAATTTATCCGATAAATAATGTCTTTTTCAAAAATTCTGGAATATAATACAAAAAAATGTGATGATAAGGCGGATGAGTAAGTTAAATATTGCAAGCCGTCAAGCACTATGACCCAATTAATTTACTATCCCATTCATAGAATTATGTGACCTTTCAAATTATATCCGCTACGTTTCTAATACCGTAATTCAAGCTCAATTGCACATTATTTTCAAAAAATAAATTTCTTGTCTCCACTTCTGTTCGCAATAAATCGAAGTTTTCAGAAATTCAGAGCACTATTTTTCACTCGCGGCGGTTATGCGTCGGTCATGGTCGGGTGATCACTATGAATTCAGCTTACGTTGATATGTTAGAATACAATATAGCATTTAGAGTGGCGATGAAACGTCACAGCAGTGGGCGTTACCCTGTATGGTTGGAAATTTCGGGTTTGTAAGTGCACTAGTTGGGACTACGTCCCAACTAAAAACGGAGCAGTGTACTAGTCATAAAATGATGTGTTTGACAATTCTCCCTACCTTTTTAGAACAATAAAAGGACTTTCAGACACAAATATTGGATAGAGCTAACGCTTGGACGCCATTTTGTTTCCTGTAAATTTTCCCTTAAAAAATTCCTTAAAAGTTAAGGGAGCATAGGAGGTATCTTAAAAGTTAAGGAGAAATTCGACAGAATTTAAGGGAATTTTGACTTAAGATTTTTTATGAATAAGACTTAAGATTTTCCTTAAAACTTAAGGGAAAATTGTATGATTTTAAGGGAAAACTTCAAGTTAAGGGGAAAATTTTCACTTAAGATTCTTTATGAATACGGCCCCTGTTTATTAATACAAGTTTTTTGTGTGTTAAAAGTAGAACTATCTTTCGAAGTGCACTAAATTTATGTACTTTTTTTATTGTTAATACGTATATCTTGAAGTTGCATCGATGAATTTTGCGGAGTTAAAGTGAACTGGCTGATTTCGTTGAATCGTATAACTATGTTCTTTTGTTTTCATAACTTAAGCTTGAATTATTCACACATACATACAAGCATTTCCATTGAATTCATGAAATATGTTACATGTTTCATGAAAATTGTTAATACTATGTATTTTGAATCGAAACACATGATGTTTTCATGATAGCCTTTGAAAGTTACATGTTTAAAACAATCTTATCCAATTAATTTTTATGGTTGTAAAATAAGTTTTGTTTGTTTGTTTGTTTCATTTTACGCATTTTCCCAACAGTATTTCAGTCATATAGGCGGGTAGTTTCCTAACCATCGTTCCTAGAGAGTTACACCAGTACTAGACTACCTTCCTCCGCGCTAAACTACCAAAGCACCTCCCGGGGATCGAACCCACGCCAGAAAGGTAATTGGATTAGAAGTCATCGACTCTTACCCCACGACCACGGAGACGGTTTATAAGATATGTGGAATTGTCCAAACGTCTGTTATACAATCCTTCCAAACGCGTTTTCTACAAATATTCAAATTACAAAAGCTGTTACCAATCAATATTTTCATAATTATAACGTTTAAAATGTAAATCAAATGGATTAGTTTAATATATTTTTTTTTCGAAAGAACAGAGAAACTATTAAAATGCTCAATTTCTATAATATTGCTCTATTTACAAAGAAATATTCACGTGCAAATGTTCGTGTTTCTTACCTGAAAATTGTAAACACATTATTCTTTTAATTGTACAAATATTATTGTAAAAGATATTTAAGAATTGAAAAACATTGCGTGTTTCGTTCTATGTAAATAGTAATAAATAGAAATTCTCCAATCAGATAAGAACTATCAAAATCTCATTGGCAGCTCAAGTGTTATTATTATTGACCATTCCAGACAGCCTCCTTCTTTTATTTTAACTTTATGTTGCATACTAGCAGCCTATTTGATGTGATACTTAGTATCTGTTTTATGGAGATATATACCTATCAAGGGTCAAACACTTCAACGAGCACTTTATTGGTGTAAGCCGTACAGACAAAGGTGTGTACGTGTATGCTGGTTTCTATGACAAACCGAGGTTTGTTTGTTTGGTTTTATGGCGCACCAAACCAGCATACGTCATAAGGCGCCGAAACAGTAAAGATGATTTTAACTAATCTCAGGTGTTACAAAATTGAAAGCAACACCAAGGGTCAAAACCACCTGACCTGCTGGATCTAAAAGATGCATGGATTTCAGTAATTGAAACACATTTAATCGTCTCTTACGAACACACAAGTATAAACTGTGGCTGCAATTCATATGTCTCAACCATTAAAGACAAACACTCGACACAAGGGGCACAATATAATCAAATGTATTGTTTGAAGAAAGAAGCATGATTGAAATGGTATTACCTTTCTTTCATTCCAAGAACAATATTATTCTTTAATCTCATTCACAACTCTTACATTTTAATTATACTTTTTGAATGGACCAGGTGCGCACAGGCTTATCTGATACAATGTGAGTTGAATCTCCATACTGGCGAACATTGGCATAAAATAAACTATGATTAATTTTGTAGAAATAAACTAGTAGCGAAAGCATTTGCCACAGGTTGAAAACCTTACATTGTTTTTTTTTAATTATTGTAACAGTTGGACGTTATTAAAAAGAAGAGCTACAAATTTTTTATAATCAGCATGTTATAAATATCATAAATAATGAGGTGAAAGAGTAAATAAAATAAATGCTCGAAAGGATTTTGATTCAATTGAAGTATTATTATAATTACGAAATCATGAAAAAACTTTTAAATGACTTTAGAATTCTAAAACAATGTATACACCTTTACCTTACACAATTTTAATCTAGATTAGCCTTATATAAGATATATAGGAACAGGAATTAAATGTCTAATCGATTATATATAGTTTTATTTTAACTTTTTTAACTGACGACGTTTGTCAAAAATGTATAATATTGTAAATATATCAAACTCATGCAAATGATGTAATATGTAACAGAGAAATAAAATTAATATAAAGAGAAAAGGAAACGCAAATGAAAATCGCTAGTGTTGCAAAAAATTAAAACAAACAAAATTCAGTTGTTGATGTTCTTGTGTTTTGTTTAATATAATGTTTTGATGTTTCTATTTAGCTGATACACACTATAAGAAATAAACAATGAAAAACATTAATTCTTCGAACGGAATGATAAACCCAAGGAAAAACTTTGCAATGTAATTATTCCAATTTAATGAATTGCTTTTTGACATAAATAAGAAATGAAAGATTAGATTAAAGTAACTATTGAAGATCTACTTTACTTTATCAAAAATAGAAAACCAGCTGTTTCGTACTACGTATTTTACCCGTAGAAAAACATTACAACATTACAGTGAATTGTTATTTCAATTAAAGATCGTTTATTTTCTAGGAATTTCCGTGGTTATTAATCAATTTGAAGAACATGTGGTATATATTTCTCCAAAATACAGTCTAAGTAGATGATTACTTCAAATTTGCTAGAATAGTAGTAAAACAACGTCATTCTTTATGTGAAACAAAACAATTCTGAAATAAAGCTCTTGCGCTACGAAACTGTTATACCTTCGACAAGTTTAATGTAAGTTCATATATAAAAGGTTTGATTTGTTCACGTGATTTTATTACGTCAGACATGGCATTGACCATATCACATGCGATTACCTAAAGAGAAACACTAGAACATTAAAGGTTGTCTGTATAAGGGAATAATTTTGTAGAATTAAATTGATTTGTTATTTTATTATTTATATATATATTTTTTTCATCATATTCTGCTGTTCAACACTAATTTCAATTAAGGAAAAATGTTAATGATTTTTCTTTTCAGTTTATATGGAGGAGAAATATATATTAGAAGACAATATTTGTTAAATGTCATCCGGTTTGATCTTATATGCCAATAGAGAAATACGTAACTTGTAACTGTCTTATTTCTTTCTATGTATTCTTGAGTCATTATGTCTTTCAAAATAAACATTACCAGTGGTAATAAGTGTACAGAAGTTAGGAAAGATTATTTATTACAATATTTTCTTCACACTACACGATGAATATCTATAATTTTCTTGGGTTGCAGCGGGAATTGATGCATGTGAATGCAATATCTCTGTTTATGTAAGAGTTTTTGTCAAGGAAACATCAAAAGTCTTTATGCATAATGAGAAAGCCACAGTTTACTTTATTGCAAGATAACAAGATTGTAACGTAAACAAACACATTCGTTAACACAATAGCTTTTGTACTAATAAAATGAGGTTGTTATACATTGTTGAGTACAACGATGAGTACACAACTGCAAAACCTATATTTGATGATATATATTCTGCAGCTGTGTACGAGTCCAGTAGAATAAGTATTGTTATCAACAATAATGACCTCAGTCTTTTTGACACCACCATTTTGTTGGCATTTTGAAAGATCTTTGTTATAAAGATACGTTACTTATATTTCATAAGGTGATACATAAATATCGTATAATTTTTCAAACAAGTACTGGGCTTTTGTAACGTTGATTTTGTGGTCAAACATAACGTTTATATAATATATATTATACAAAAATGCTGCACATTTATTATTAATTTTAATCTTCATATTAATTACAGAAAGCAAATGTGCAGTATTGTAAATAAGTTATATGTATTCTAAACAAGTTTATGTTTGTGAAATAAACGTTAATTTGCAATATAGCATTGGTCTAGCGTTTTGCGTTAGATACATGTACATGTAAGCGAAAACAATCTAAAAAGCCTCACGTTGTGTTTTTATGTTTGATTGAAATCAAACAACTGAGTTTTCTAAGCGTTTATAACCGTTCATACTTTAGTTTATAATTTTTAACATTCTACGTCATAATTACATGTCTGTTGAGTCATGCACTGAAGCCAGGACTCTGTAAATCAAGGTGTCAATATTAATTTGTTTAATATCCGGGTCACTGAGCTGATGTTTAGTGCGCTTATTATTTGCTTAGTTTTGAATTTCTGAAATCAATTACAGTTAAATAAATTACAATTAACAAAAGTTCAACATTACAGTAAATCAACTTTAATTATATTACATCTCTTTCTCAATTTCATTTCAAAAAGCACATTCTTGCTTTTTGTGTTTTATTTAATAACCTATGAAGGCAGACTCGTTTATCTAACAATTTTATCAATGCACGGACAATGTTACGATAGATCCACTTTGATGTATGGCACGCTTGTAATGCACGGTAACAAGACGGTGACTGCACTGTGGAAACGGTTATAACGACATTGAAGCATCAATAATTCATTTGAATGCTCCTATGATTTCAAAGACTGAACATTTTAAGCTGGTGAATGGGATACTCTTTTCAGACAATATGTGTTATTTTTACCTTTTCAAACTGCACGACCCATTAATTATCTGACAATTCTAGTTGCATGAATGGTATTGCATGGTATCGAAACATTTATAAAGGCGAAAATATCTGAATCGTTCGGGTTTATTTTATTTATAGTTCCTGCCATCATTTTACAAAATTGAAGAACTTAAAGAGCAGTTATGTATGGATGGGAAGATTAGTTGAATTAAGAAGGCAAATGTTAATAGCTCCCGATATAACAGGAACAAAAAAAATGACTTTACCCAGTTTCACAGAATCCAACTGTTGAAAAAGTTAATGCCCCGGAATAATTTATTAGAATTTTGACCGTCTTGTATATTCCCATATTTGGCATTGAAGTATTCAATATATAGAGGATATTGAATGAGTGTAGGTTAAATACTAAATTTATTGAACGAGTTGAATAAAATCATATTATGCGAGCCTCTGGCGAACATAATATTGTTTTATTCAACGAGTTCAATAAATTTAGTATTGAATCTACACGAATATAATGTTCTATTTATCACATATATAAAATAAGAACGGTAAACTGTTAACAAGAGTCATTTTTCTTTGACGCGCCGATAGTGCAACGCTAACATTAGCGCGCTTTAACGCTATGTTTATAGCGCAAATTACGTGACGTCAAAGTGTTATTACACTAGTGTAATATTGACTATAGTACTATAGTGTAATATCGTTTTTATTAAATGGCTTTATTACACTCCTGCGCCGCGGTTTATGTGATAAGTTAACGTAATGCATTGGATAGTCGAGTGTGCTAATACACAATTCATAAACGAAGTGTCAGAGTGATGTCCGTAAAATAATATCAAAAGCGTCTTTAAATGACGTTTCTTATCAGAAATATATCATTTTGACATGATACTTTTAGATTTTCCAATATGACTACTAAAATTTTTAGAATACTGTAAGATGGTTATTTTGATTTGAGGAGCGACCATACGCTTATAAAAGTTGCTCAAGTCTGATATTTTCTAGTCAAAATTGGTAACATTGGAGTTATATCAGTCAGATATACTTAATGTGAATTATCTTTTTTGTTGAAAATACTATAATTCTATTTACGCACTATTACTATGTTATTGTACTTTTAAAACTAGGTGTATAATAAGATATTCAAATTATACATAATAATAAGTTCATTCTTTGTAGACTATTGAAAACTGGTTTGCTCAAGTTCATTATGTATTTTACGAGATACCTGCATTTTATATATGCAGTCAGTACCAATATAATTATGATGTGGTATAATATCTTTATCGCTATATTTGTTCAACAGAAAATGACGTTTTGTCAAGAAAACTGCAGTGAAAGGGTTAGTTTTAATTCTTTTTTTAATGCATTTGAATATTTATTTTTTGCAGTTATATAATCTATTTATAATATTATACTTTGCTTTATTCTCCATGATAAAGAATGCATTAAGAATGCATTTCTTTTACAATCTAAATAAAATTTAAATTCGTTTTGTCATTGTTTGTCTCCAGATTCGAAGGAAACGGTTTTGTTTACTTTTCGTTTTTGTGCACTTAAGATACGTTATCTGTGTTACATGCAAAGGTGCGTGTATGTGTAAGATATTTGTCTGTTTAATCAAGGTAGATATACGAAAAAGAAAACATCACACATATTTCATCTTGTTAAGCCATTGCTTTGTTTTAATGTTTGATAGCAAATTGAAATATAAATATTTGTATTTTGCATTCCAATTAAGTTTTGCTAAACATCAAATAATTAGGTACCATTGAGATTTTTGTCTTCATTTTTCATTGCCGCTTACTTGTTTCTTCTTATTCAGTTTAATATACATACTAATGTCATCGGTATGCTTTCATATATGTTTTAAGGCTGCATGTATTACACGGAATTCTAGCTGCGATTCGTTCTCTGAGCATTTTTTCAATGGTGCCGTTATAATAACGATTTTGATAATGTTTCATACCAGGATACCATTATTGTCAAAGACATAGTCTTCTTCCCGCAAGAAAAACGTTTCTGTGCATTTGCAATGGTATTATGCTAAAAGCATCCTCTATACTAGTAAATGAAAGCATATGATAAAACAGTTCAGCAGAAAATAACGGCATTCGCGCTTTAATGTTTTTGTGGTATAATGCGACATCAAGATGGAAATGCGTAGTTCTCAAGCATCCAAATTGTTTTGTAATTTATTTATGGTATTTCAACAAAAGTTTGCAAAAGCGTACAAGGCTGGTGAGATGTATGCAGTTTTTCATGAGTTTTTTCCCTGATTAATCTGAATGTATAAATAAAGTTTCTAAAGTTAGCTTTCAGGAAAGATTTTTTAAGATTTACGATTCATCTACTCATTTAGTTTTTGTTGAGAATGATTTAAAGTTAATAAAGCTAAACTAACGCGTGAGTTTGGTGATTGACACTCATTTTTTAGAACACGCACTAACATTTGTTATTTGATATTCAATCATGGTTTGTCCATTGAGTGCAAGTAATTTGCTGTCAATTTTAGTAATAAAATGTTGTTTTAAGATATATTAATGATAAAAGTTTATGGTCGTGTATCATAATTTTTTGGGGTTTTAATAAGTTCCCAAATTTTTTTTCAATTTACTTGAAGAAAACACTTGAATTTTATATGTCTTTTTTAATTTAATCTTGGGCTTAAGAAAACCGTTTAACATTTTGAGGGATTTATAATTTTTTTCTAAAACAAAAGGTATTTTTTTATTGTTGTAGAACCACTGATTTCCTGCTTTGATAGATGGATAAATTCTTAAAATTTGAAATAACAAAATCTTCTCCGGAAAGTAAATTTAATTTAATTTTTTAATTTAAAGATGACAACGCAGTAAATGATTTCATTCAAATTTAAAACGTTGTATTTTAATATCATTTAATAAATTGTTATTTGTTGCAACGAATCAAGGCAATTTTTCCCAAACTGAGAAACGAATACACATTTTCCATGCCTTTTTTAAAAAAAAAATAGCCTTGATAAATGAAATAGACAATATATGATCTTACTTATGGTTTAAAGGAATACAAAAATTATTTATAGACATAGGACATTCCTTCTTTTTCTATAGAAAAAATGTATTTACAGAAACACGCATGAGATGACGTGCGCTGATGGTTTAACAATTTTGCTTTTCATTCGTCCCACTGCACTTTTTGATTAGTGTACCGCCTGTTATCCGTGCGCTTTTAATCATTGTAAAGATTTTGAATAACTCTTAGTGAATGTAAATTAATATCAACGCGTACCTACTCATTTAAAAAAGTAAATCAGCCATTACGTTTAACAGCTGTGGATGGTTTACGGCAGGTTAATTCAATTTTACCTTAATTATACATTTCATTCATTTCTGGTGCAAAGGTAAATCCCTGCGCGTGTAGCAACATCCAATTTGACTACTATCAGGCGTTTGTAGCGGCGTACATTAAAACGCAAATGGTAGAATATAGTAAAAATTATTCTATTATAAAATATTAATCCTGTTCATTGCAAACCAATCTTATTTTAGCTAGGAAACTGTCAAGTTCAGTAATTGAAATGGACTTTAAACTATTTTACCATTTAAGAAAAATATATAGATTCTATATGCATATATGCATATTTTATCTTTATAAATGTATAAAATGTGCGTAAATCATGTGCATAAAGCATGCGCCTAAAGCATTTGCACAACTTACAGTCTTAAACTGATAATCAATTTAAATGTAAAATTCAGCATTGGTTTGTATGTTAAACATCATTGGATAGATTTGGAGGCACTTTAGAGTAATTGCCATATGACAAATCTGTTCTGGTAGAAACAAAATTGTATATGTTTTTGGACGACGATAATTTGATTGATATAAATATTCTTAATAGCTTATAACTGGAAATTAAAACGGCTGTAAACTTGTATATATAACGAGTAAACCTCTTTTTTAATGTAAACAGTCATACACTTTTGAGTTTTTTTAACTCGCAATCTTTAGATTTTAAAGAGAGAAAACGGAAGCGAATAAATGCTTAATATTCCCTTCATGATAATGACTTTCTGAAATTTTTAAAAAAAAAACGGGTTTCAAACGTCTTCAATTTAAATATGAATCGTGATTCATGTTAAAAGTCATCTGGCGACAATATTGTAACGTTTAAAATAAACTTTCCCAAGAGAGGTACAAGAAAATCATTGATGCAAAGCATCAAAGGGCGACGCCAAAAGAATTTGATCCAGATTTGCACCTAAATACTTAACAAAAGATATGTACTTTATAGCAGTACCATTACATGTGACCTGGAGGCTAGGGCCAGTTTAAGTTGAAACTTAAACCAAAAAAGAATAGACTCTGTCTTGCCAAGATGCAAAGACAATTTATAGTCACTTAAGCAATCTTATAAGACTCATGCTATAAGAAAGAATTTCTTCAGATTTATTTTATGAGACACAAGGATTCCTGAGTCATCAGCATATAATCACAGGCACGAGTATCGGACCTGGGAAGAAAAAATATGACCAGATGACCAGATTGATAAAAAAAACTGTGTTTATTAAAACCAAAAAAAAAAAAAAATGTAAATAATGATCCCCTTTAAAAATATACTATCAACTTGAAGTATATTTTTAAAGGGGGTCATTATTTACATTTTATTTTGGTTGTTGACACTTTTAAGATGAACACAGGTTTCTTTTATCAATCTGGCCATATTTTTTCTTCCAAGGTCTGATACTCGTGCCTGTGCATTATAATAAAAGCTTACTGCTTAGGGTTGAAGACATGTAATTGACATATATTAGACATAAAAGAGGACCTAAAATGAACATCAGTGGGACAGCATAGGTACTCAGAGCAGTGACTGTAGTAGAATGAGTACCAGCCACATCAACCAGCTACTATCAGAGATAAGACTTAAACCATGTAAGAATGTCATTATATATGGCAGATGCTTGAAGTTTCATGAAGAAGAAGAAAAACAACTTCTTCATGTGCAGTATAGTGTGTTCAACTGTATCAAATGCCCTTTGTAGATCTAAAAGTATCATACAATACTGCCTTTGTCCATTTCAAATAATGCAATCTGTTAAATGAATCAAACATGTGTCAATTGAAAAACCACTTGTAAACCCATGACTTTCAGAAGACCAACTGAGCTATCCGGCCTGCTACACATTTTCTCTTTAATGATGAAACAGTTCTAAACCACAACATATTTCCCCACTATATCGATTTGTGTTCGTGAATTTCTTATGTTACAGAGCATAGGAATTGAACTCATGCTTATATGCAGTCACAGGATGAGAAAAACTTTGAGCTTGACCAGAACTCAAACCTGTGACCAACATAAGAAATTTTATGAAGGCTGATTTGTATTTTGCATCAAGGGCACCGGGCAAAAACATGAAAATGCAACAAACAAACCACTTTGTGGTAGATTGTATTTTCATGTTTTCATCTGGCGCCCAGTTACTTTTTGTACTATGTTAGTTTTCATGTGGCACAAATCACCCACTATAAATTTAGTGCACAAATTTATTCAAGGGCAAGTAACAATCTACTCTATGTACAGTCTGTTGTCGGGTTGACTCAGGAGACCTGGAGGTTGAGACCGGTGTCCCTTCATTACAAATAGATAAGACAGAAGCTGTCCTTTTCAAACTATGCACATGTTAGAAAAAAAATAGAATAACTATTCAGAATATGATTTTTTGAGACTTTATTAATTATATTGCTTGATCCAAGTTTAAGGACCTTTTCAATCAATACATGTTTTATCATTTATAACTTTAAATGAAAGTCTCATCCCTTTAATAATAATGACATAACTGTATCTCTTTAAATGCAGAAAAATTATAAGTCTCAACATATCAATATACTACTGTCTAAGATATACATGTATGCACATAACATTAATAATTCCCAGTTTATATTAAATAAATATGAAATCCTAACATAAACATTAACATGCTTTTGATGACCTTACAACTGGTGAATTATATACAACAAAAATAGTATTATAAGTAATACCTAAGATAGACAGAAAAGAACAAATAATTTAGTAAACAGGAGTTACTTCCCCTTACAATAAAGAAAACCTGAAACCCAAAAGAACACCCTAAACAGCAAAATTATGAAATGCTGCAGGTTCAGTTTTATCAAGCCATGCAAATTAATGGTAAAGTATTCATAAAAAATAGATGGCCATGTGTCAGCAGTAATTGCAGAAAATCGGATAGCTTTCAACATCCGGATACTGGTACACTTTGTAAAAACAACCATTCTGCGCAACAGATAAATGTAATAAGGATAAAATCAATAGGATAATCGTTTACAACAGTTCCATTACCTATCCTTATACTCAATTGCAGGTGAACTTTCTTCTTGTAGGAAAATTTTGAAAATGTATAAATGAATGAATGAACTGATACGGCCTCAATCTAGACCACAACGATATTCGAAATCCGGGTTTTAGTATTGTCATTAAAACTAAGGGACAAGCTGTTAAACTTAACCTGCAATTTCGTGAAAATAATATCACAATGCACATGCTTTTTACATAAAGTTATTAAATACAAATATAACAACACATTTGTTTACTTGATTTTTACGAATCAAAATAAAACTAATTAACACAACATGAAATTAACTGCTAATAATAACAGCTCCTTCCATAGGCAAAAATAAAAAGCGTTCCATAATAGACGACGCCGCTCACCGGCGTCGCCAATAAAAGACAAATCAACTGAATAACGTTCTCGTGAATCATTCAGAACAATCGCTTAAACTCTGCATTTTAATGTGTTTTTGATGATGGTCTGCAAAAATAAGGGATTTTGACTTTGCAAATATAGTAATGAATTAAAAACGGCTACACAGTCGTTAGGTATCTTTTCACGCCGAATATAAATATTTGAAATAAGAATTAAGTAAAAAAAATTCAGATGCACGACCAAGAACTTGAAATTTTGGGTACAGAAAGAAATATTTTGATATTGTCTAAACTTTTCGTTTCATCTAGTAGTGTTATCCTTTCATATGTTATAAATGTGAAATAACAACAGATGTTTTCATGGTGACCAACCTCTAGCACAACCAATCCTTGAAAGGTTGCTAACTACTAAAAGATTCCGCATATATCGCATGCATGTTAAGAATAGGAAATAAACAGGAAGAAGTTTTCGCAAGAATTTTCCGAACATTTACTTGAAGAGCTAAGACACAGGCAAATTTTTCAATCTTAGGTTTGAATATTTCATTCATTATTCTGTAAATGCCCTAAAATGAATACATTAGACAGTCAAAGGAACAAAACTTTTCTCCATATAAAGAATTAAATGGTGATTTCCTAACTTGACCCATGTGGGTCAGGTTAGAGCGCTAGGATATACAATAGATGTCACACTGAACTCTGGAAACGTAAAGGAACATGTCAAATGAATGACTTAGACTTTTTTCAATCATACAATATCCACAAAATCTATTATTGTAACTTCAAGGGTTTGTTCAAGCCACATGACTTGTTTTAA